>NC_064422.1:36770000-37070000 GCF_023375975.1 Astyanax mexicanus
GATGCTGTAATTAGAGGTGTGGAAAGAAAGTCACCTGTCAGCCTGAGGCATGAAGTGATGTGCTACAGGGCGGGTATTTGTAGTTTGTTCATTAGCTCATTACACCCGCCCGTGCTGCACGCTACCTACGACATGCCGAAGGAAAGGGAAGCTCTTCTGTCACTTATCTATAAATTTACCACTCACTTGTGACAGTCGGTTTAACACGTGGGCTTGATGTCTTGGCTAACACTAAACCATGAACAGTTTAACATGAAAAGGGCTACATCTTCTCCTTATTTCAGCCTCGTGTCCTAACAGACCTTTTCTTTTTTCTCTGTGTCTCTCTCTCTCGTATTGTGCTGTGTGGCCTGTGTCAGTAGAGAAATGAATTCTTTGAGGCTGCAACTTCAAACGGCGGAAGAGAGAAAGAAGAAAAGAAAAGAAAGACGAATGAATTGACTCATAAGTTTAGGCTGGAACATGCTGTGCGTTTAGCCAGAGTCTGTTGGAGACTGAACATTTTTATTTATTTATTTATTTATTTACTTATTTTTCATAGGTGGCCTCCTGGAAATCAGATATATTGGCGAATATGTACTTACAAGAACCAAAGTGATTTTTTTTTTTTTTTTTTTTTTGTGGAGTCTAATTCTGTTTCACAAGATGTTTAAAGACTTTGCAAGATATATCCATACAGTATATCAATCATTTCTCCATATTAGTGGATATTAAAATATTTCATTGTATTTTTGTGATAACAATACTTTTAGCAATATGACAAATGTGACAAACGTGCCACAAAAAATATTTTTATTAGTTTAAAAAACATATTATTGCATTTAAAAAAAAAATAATTATGAAATATTTAGCTTGTGAAAATGTATTATAATGTCAAACTTTTAGTAGTAACAAAAAAAAGTCTATGTTTGGTCTGTCTTAAAATAAATACATGTAACAAAAGGAATAAAATTGGTAACATTTCTGGTGAATCCTGTGTTAATAATGCATTATGATGCACTTATAATTCATTATATAGCATACATAATACCTGATAATGATTGTCATATGATTGTATATAAGCTTACAAGTACTTGTGAGTACTGTACATAATGTGTTCAAACAAGTAACTTTAAAAAGACATATATCTCTTAATGCAAACATTGTACATGCTAATGCTTTTTATGCATATATATATTTCTCAAATATCTATTAATGCATAATAATGCATTATGAATACATTATATTTGTAAGAACTACAAAAAATGTACCACAATGATGCACAGAAGTGCAGAATATTTGCTATGTGCATATAAACTGCAAGCAAACAATTATACAATATATACATTTAAAACTACCAGAGCAGGAGCGTCCCTCACTACCTTTCAGAAACTCCTGCAGACAGAGCTCTTAAAAGAGCACTTACTCTCCTAACACCTCTAACTAACTACCTACTAACCTCATTTCCTTCTTCCCTTCCTTTACTCCTTTATCCCATTATTTACCCTTTGACCTCTTTAGGCCCTGACAAAAAAAAAAAACGTTTTTTGGCTTGTACTTGTATGTCCTCTATTGCTAATGTACATCATTATTTGTAAGTCTCTTTGTATAAAATCGTCCACTAAATGTAATATAATGTACTGTAATGTATAATTCAATTGCTGAGTCTGTATTATTAAAAACAATTGCATTACATTGATCCAAAGTCAGATGTTTTTATTGTTTAGTTACTGACCAATTTATAATTGTAATTTATATTTTTTTGTGTGTGTTACAAATAAATCCTAATACCTTTTGCCAAATAAATGGTGGCATGTGTTTCACAGACCCTTCAAAGGTTGTGCTAATTTTCTAAAAGCACGTTTCCCATCATTTAATCTCACTGTAATAAATTAAAATTTCCTTTTTTTTTCCTCTTAGATAATGTAATACATTACTTGTTACTGACTTAAGGATTTCATATTTAATATTCTTATATATTCTGATTATCTGTGCTTGAATCTGTATATAATTTGCCTATGCGAGTTCTACCTACAGCATCTGACTGCACACACTCTGACTGTGGCTGTGAGTACTGCAGTGCATGGTGCAGGAAGAACCATAAACACTGAGTAATCTGCTGAATCATCTAATCAGGTTAGCATGAAACAGATGGATAAAGATACCAGTGCTGAAGAGGATAGAGACACAGTCTCACCTGCTGTAAGCAGAACAGACGTGTATTTCTTCTCGAAACAGCCTTATAAGATTTATATTTTATTCAGAGATATTCTATTTGGAGGCAGCTGTTGGGTGGGGGTTCCAAACAGCAGCAGGCATTCATCATTGTAATCAGCGTAACTTGCAGTACATACAAGGTTTACTGCGATCAGCTGTTTCTAAATAAAGTACTGAAAGAACTGATGGATTCTCTCTTGTTCTGCTAAACTGGTACAGATCTACTTTTTGTTGATGAGTAAAGTATTGCCATTACAGGAAGTCAATTAGTCTTATTAGTGGAATTATATTTGGGTATTTTTATTAGGAAAAACTGTACAACAGAAGGATTATAGCCTATAGTACAATATTACATACCCAAAGTATGCATACAAATGAATATATTGTTGAGCATAGATGCATACACATTTTTCATATGAAATCCTGCAGCATATATTCCCTCAGATATTGCAGCTGGGCAAGTAGATCCTGCACTCTCTGAAACTAGCATCCCAGTTTGTGTCACTCCTGGATACCTGTCTCTTCCACATTTAGCTCTACCTGTGATCTTTGGTGAGCCTCCAGACAGGAAGCTCATCACCAGAATATTGATTACACCTGTTCACCCACCTATATATATATATATATATATATATATATATATATATATATATATATATATATATATATACACCTTTACTTCGCTCACTCCTTGCCAAGTATTAATGGTTATCCTCTCTACAAAGCATTTATTCCTTGTCTGTGTTGGTTTTTCCAACAATCACGACCCTGTTTTTGTGTATCTTCAACTCTGATTTTTGCCTGCGCTTCATTATTGCCTCACTGTGTATGATCCTTGGACTGATTTTCGTTTATGGTATGTTTATCCTCTTTAGCTGCTGTTTACTGCTATTGACCTTGCTCATTTTGACCACCCATTTGACCAACCATCCCTCTTCTTAATTCAATAAAGTATTTAATTTCTTATTTGAGTCCTGTCCAATCATGACAGCTGGTCTCATAAATGCTCAATTGGCTATAAATCAGGACCAGGCAGTTTTCCATTCCTGGAAAATGTTTGCAGTGTTTGGGTGAGCACTGTCCTGCTGAAAATTACCAGCTGGAAGCCCAGCTATGAGATGCAACAAATACATGCAAGGATTTACAGCATTAAATCATTGCATTACATCATTTTTTACTAAATTAAAACCAGACATGTCTAGGATTATGCAAGAAAATTTGCATTTTGCTCATGGTATTAAATCAGTTTTCTCATGTTTACATGCTTCATGGTTTTAGATAGCAGACAGACTGGTTTAGGGATTCTCCTGGTGAAAGATCTTTGGATTTTATGCATAATTACAGGACAAAAAGTTATGCAGTGTGAAGGGAACAGCTATGTGCACAAGGTGTAAGAACCCTGTTGTGTTGTGAACCTGTAGTTGTGTTCAGTGGAAGACTAATAATAATGGGGCCTCTTCTTAACAGGCTTAGCAGGTGCTCTGATGGTGCTGTGTATGCTTGTATGTCATTATACATTATTATAAATAACTGGGCAGGGTCTGAGTTTGAAACAAGCAATTAAGTAGACAGCAGCTTTATTGTAGTCAGCTTTTTGGCAGCATGAGGCTGCTGGAAAAAATAGCATTCCAGCAGATTCCCCATTAAAAGTTGCTTTTAGGTTTGGCATCTAGAATTAAGTGGAGCAGTAGGCTGACAGAGAAGGCTGAAAGTTTCCTGCCTTAAAGCCAAGAATCCAATGTGCATATATTAGGCATGTAACTGAATATGATATGCAAATATTTAAAAAACAAAAAAAACTAGCTATTAACTAATTGAGACGATTTCAGTGGGTTAGTAGCCTAGTAAAGAGCAGGAAGATGCTGCTAGTGTTTGTCAGAGTTTGTACTGACTGCAAGGTTGTGAAGAGTGGTTGATATGCTGTTGTTATGATTTACCAAGTAGTCGCATAGGTGGTGGGTGGCAGTTGTTATGCAATCCCAAGTACAGGTGCATCTCAAAAAATTGAATATCATTAGAAAGTTACTTTGTTTTAGTAATTTAGTTCAAAATGTAAAACTCATACATTATATAGATATATTAAACACAGAGTGATCTATTTTAAGCATTTATTTCTTTTATTGCACACAATTTGAACATCATATATGTCCAATCAGATCTTTTGGCAATGTGGGCAGTGTGTCTGCTGGAAAATGAAATCTGCATCTCCATAGAAGGTGACTGAAGTGCCCTAAGAATTTCCTGGAAAAACACTGCACTGACTTTGGACTTAATGTAACACAGTGGACCAACACCAGCAGATGACATGTCTCTCCAAACCATCACTGATCATCAGTGAATTTTACATTTCATTTGGAAATCAAGGGAGCAGAGTCTAGAGTGAAGTTTCTACAATCAGTGATGGTTTGGTGAGTCATGTCTGTGGTCAGTGCTGTGTTTTCCCGGGAAATCTTACAGCACATCATGCTTCCCTTTGCTGACAACTTTCATTGAGATGCGGATTTAATTTTCCATCAGGGCTTGGCCTCTTCCCACACTGCAAAAAGTACTAATTGGTCTTATATAATATTCTATATAATTTTCTGAAACACTGACTTTTAGGTTTTCATTGGCTGTAAGCCATAGTGATCAAAAATAAAGGAAATAAACACTTAGAAATCACATAGATCACTCTGTGTGTAATACATCTATATATTATAACACAGTGAGTTCCGACCTGCAGTGTGATTGGCTGAAAGGCATTTCGTGAGTGACATCAGCTGGTAATGCACTGTAATCAAAGCTTTCCATGTATTTTCCCGCCGCATACAAAGATGCAGCGCTTACAAGCCAAACAGCAGCAATGAAACTATTTTAATTTGCAGAGTTTTTAGAACAAAACTCATATTTTCTCCTCCTCTGTAGCTTAAAATCTTTCAATAAACAGCGATAATGGAACTGTGGTATAATCGAAATAATACACTTGAGGTTATGCTATAACGTGTACTATTGCTGTGCTGTGCTGATCTATTGCACTTGGCCCGCACAGCAGTGCCAATATTACGTGTTATAGCACGAACCTCAAGTATATTATTGCTTAAATATATGAGCTTCACATTTTGATCTGAATCACTGAAAGAAAGTAACTTTTCAATGATACTGAATTATTTTGAGCTGCACCTGCAGTTGCTAAGTGGGTGCTATGCTGTTGATATGGTTGTTATGGTATTGTTAAATTGTTGCTAAGGTAGTATCCTACGATAATGTAAAATGTTGTGGTTGTACAAACTGTGGGAATGCCGTGGACTCAATTGTAATGTGTGTGACACAGCGATTGCAGACTTTCTTCAATGCCTTTAGATGTTCATTCCATCTTCTAATGCGTAAGATTGTTCAGCAAAAACCATGCAAATGTTGTTTCCGCAAGAAGTGTACCAAATGTGTTGGTACACACAGTGTCTGTGCTGTGACAAAAGATGGATTTGTTTGACACCCTTCTCTGAGAACACAGTGAACATTTATTTTCAGACAGGAAACTCTATATTCTGAATGCGAGCTGAATGAAGACATTACTACAGAAGAGAGCTTGGTTTGTATATTTTCATTCAGAGCCTGCCAGACACCTGTGCAGCATCATTTTATCCACTGCCAGCTTTAAACTTTTTTAGACTGCCAGTCTAAACTCTATGAGAGCTGGAGTAGCTGCTCGGCTCCTTTCCTGTTAACAGCAGGCGGATAGAAAACAGTTTTAAAGTGATACAACTCAAACTGCTCGTTTTTAGGCTCTTACTTCCGTTGAATAGCTCCAGTCCCGGACTAAAGCTCTTCCAGTCGGGGGAATTGTGACCTTGAAGGTGTCAGATCAGAGTCAGAGGGGTTGGAAACAGATAGTGAGTTCACAGTACAGTGAGCACTGGAGAATAAAACCATTGTAATTGGCTGGATTCCTATTGTGCTGTGCTGTGCTTTTCATGCTAGGTGTTTAGTAATTGTTAAGGTGGACGCAGGGGAATACAGCAATGAAGGGCTGACTGGTGACAAACAATTAATATCCTAGACAGTTTGAAGCATTGCATAAATGCACTAATTGCATTTATGTGACTATATTGTTTATATAACAATATATGACAATTTACATTATTTATTTTTCCATTTTCTTAATTTTTCTGTTGGTTGCATCCCTCATACATGGTCTGACATCTGTTTTTTTGACATTGCAATTCCAGATTGTGCTGTCTAATTATGTGATTCAAGCTTGTGTAAGCTATTAGTTCTCTCACCCACTTAATGCAACACTAAAAACATATCAAAGTACTTTTAGCCATAGAATGAGGCTGCCAAGGAGTACAGCAGAATGACACAAGACATCTTTTTTTATTAGATTTACACAAAATAATTAAGTAAGCAGCTTACCATCTGTGTGCAATGGTTTGCACCTTGGAACTTTAGGTTAGGTGTTTAGTTATATTCAGTTATATTATATATTTAATAGTTGACTGTCTGGCTGCATTGTTGTAGGTCATAAGAGCAAGTTACCATTTAACTTACTGCAAAGTTTGGCTTTAAGCTGGATTGAATTTCTCTTGTAGTTGGAGAATTGGCTGACAGAAGGGAATCAGGGTGATTTTATTATGCATTAAAAAACACAAACATGGTAGTTACGTAGGGAATAAAATCACAGAGGACCCCCATAAAAGAGAAAATTACCCCAGGACCCCCTGAGAAACTAATCCCGTTCAGATAGAGCTATAAAGGAGGATGTTTATGGTCCTCATTCCTCGTTTATGTATACACTAAATACACAAAAAGGGAAGGTAGTCTGTTGTAACCCGCAGTTCATTGGCTAAAATAAAATAAAAATATAATAAATAAAAATAAAATACCCCAAATATGCAACAGTATTTCACTCTGAGTGAATAATGAAGATCACGTAAGCCCTATCCGGTCGGGATTAGTTTATCAGGGGAACGTGTTTGAAAAATATTCAGTGATAAACTCTCAGTCATGTGACATCGCGTTCAGTAGCTCCTCCATTTCCACTCATTGTTGTGTTTACGTGGATCTCCATGGAAACGCGGGCCCAAAGTGTAATTACGGTTCGCGGCAGTAGACAAATAGCTATTTTATTAAACGCAAGGATACGAAACTCAGAGATATGAGTTTGGACGAGACTAAAATTACTGGAGAACCACGAAGTTCAGCGAAAAACAGTACATAATTCAGCCTGTAATTTTCTCAGAGGACGTCTGAGAAAAACCTCCTTAGCACACCTACTTCCCAAGCCTCCACGAATACAACCGCCTTCAGCTTATTTGTTATAACCTGGAAATGACATCAGAGTAGTAAATGATGTTCAGCAATGCTCTCTAAGAAAGAATAAGGTCAACCTTGTCAAGTAGTTAAGCTTTATTAGAAATTATAGTCTTACATTTCTAAAATAATTGAGACAACCTGTTTGCAGTGATACGCTAAAAAGCCCAGGCTTTGACAGGTATTGTCACAGGGGGCACGGCACGTTCTCTCTCTCTTTCACCTTTTCCTTCTCTCTTCCTCTCCCACTCGCACAAACACACAATTATACACATGTATGCTCACACAGAAACAGACAGTTATTACTGCTGTCAGAAGAAGACTGTGCTTTTATCTTTTGTCTGAGGATTGTTATTTTTTTAAACAGCAGCCCTGTGGCTCTCTCGCTCAATTCACAGTTACAATCAGAGAAACATGGAAAGTGTTTTCAGTAGCGCTGTACAATTTATAGAATTTGTTTTGTTATTGCTATGTGAGTTTTTATGAAAGACACATTGTAACGAGGGCTGTGTATAGGGAAAAAATTGGCAATATGATAGTTAGGGGTGGGTGATATGGCTCTAAAATAATATCACGATATTTCAGGGTATTTTTGCGATAACTATATACTTGGCGATATAGGAAAACTAAAATAATTCATTCATTTCAGGAATATAGTATAATAGTATAACAGAATAATCATAAGGTGGCAATAATGCATATAAACTAAAACAATTATACAATAAATACACCTAAAGCTTCACAGTAAATAATAGACTACTTTTAAGACAGAACAGCCCTATTATCACAATATGGATTTTTAATATCATGATATTTCTGTGTCACAATATATTGTATACGATATAATATTGCCCACCCCAATGATAGTATAAAAACACACTATCATATATATATAAAATCTAAGCGAAGTAAGAAAGGTTTACCTTTTATTCAGTTAAAATAGTGGGATCTAACACAAGTTTAAACACAATACTAAATGAGCCCCTGTCTAACAACAATTTTCTGCTGAAAGACCTCCTGTGATCTCCAGTCTCCAATCTACTCTACCCAGAATGCACCACACACTGACATCACACCCATTCACGATCACATTTCACTGCACAGCACCCCAAGGAAGGCAATCACCTGAATATTGAACACACCTGCTCTCACCTATATAAATACACCCTCACGCCAATCACTCCTTGCCGAGTTTTGACAGATTTGTCCTCATACAAAGCTTGTTACCTGTGTTAACTCTCTCGTTTTGCCTTGCTGTGAATGAACTCTGGACTGTATTTTGTTTCTAGTATGTTTAATCCCTAATGCTGCTGTTTACTGGTGTTGACTTTGCTCGTTCTGACCACCCCTTTATTTTATACAGTATCGTTCAAATGTTTACGGCACCTGTAGGAATTTTAGTAAAGAAAAAGCTTCTTATCTGTGAAGTAAGTGTTTATTAGCTCAATAAAACACTACATTCTGCATTACAATTAATACAAACAGCAATTTTACAAAAAGCAGTGCAGCTTTAACAGCCCTGTTTTCCTTAAAACATCTCCTAACCTCTCATGTCTCATCTGAGTTGAAAAGAGTTATTTCTAGTTCTCATCATATTAATCAACACCTGGTTTGGTAAATTGGTAAATGTGGTAAATCAGGTGAGCTGCTGACGGAACTGAACATAATATACACATGCTGGCTGAGGAGCATCCAGGAGAAATCTGGAATCTCTACACTTACGTTTTACTGTATGTATTTTTTTGCATCTGTTCAAATCATATGTGGTGATTTTTGGTATTTGGATTTTGACCCAAGGCTAAGTATGTATAATTTGGTTCATCCCTATTTACAAAATTAATTTATTTAGTCGATTTATTACATCCATTTTAAGACCTCCAACACAATTACTGCACATTGCAGTTTTTTGTCCATATTTGGCAACCCAGCATGTCTGAGGTTAAGAAATTCAGGAGTGTGTGCACATGTGTGTGTGTGTGAAAATAGAAGGTCAGCCTTGGGCTCCTGATTAAGCTAAACTACTCTGTTTCAGTTCTGCCTGATTGAATCAGTCCATAACCACTTACTTTTACCCAACTGGCGTCTTGCTCTCTCTCTCTCACTTGACACACACACACTGACACATAGGTGGAGTGTGTGATGAACAGATTGCAGATTGGCAGCACAGGTCAAACTGCAAATGATCAGCGCTCTCATTACATTCTGCCACTTGAACTGTGAATCAGTGCTCCGGAATAGCAGCGAAAGAAATGCCATTAAATCGAAAAGATTATAGTGGTCATTTAGAAAGGCTGTGAGTCATATCTTTGATCATTCATAAGCAGGCATCTCTCGGAGATGGGGAGAGTACCCTATATTCCAATCTGAGTAATAAGATATATAAGTAGCAGGCTGAGAAAAAAATAAAATATAAAAATTGTACCTATCATTGCCGCAATCTATTTTTACACATGCGGAGACTGAAACGTTAGAGAATACTCAGATTGACAATTTAACTAGACTGAAATATGATTAAGCAATGCTAAAATCCAGCTCTTCATATTCTTGATCTAATAAATCAGAGTATGCTGTATTAAGCAGCATGAATACATGCATACTGATAATTATAGAAATCTGGTTATGAACATGCATACAGTATTAACATAGACACTTTTATTTCCATTGCCAGATTTTGCTTCAACTAGCTTCTTTATTCTTGTTAAAATAGGGTTTTTGTGCCTGTTCCCAAAGCAAGGTTAGCACAGCCTGTCTTTATTTCATCATCAGAAGTAAATCTGTGATTGCGTAATGATTTAATATTATAGGGGGGCTAGAATGATCTATATCAGTCACATCTGCGCTTGCTTCTTTTAAACTGTGAATTACTCATAAACTGTTTGTTGATTCATGTCCCATTTATCACAAATGACACATCTAGTTTAAAGCTACAGCTCTGAAAAAATATATATAAAAAATTGAGAGACTTCAGTTTCTGAATCAGTTTCTCTGATTTTGCTATTTATAGGTATATGTTTGAGCAAAATGAACATTGTTATTTTATTCTATAGACTACAGATAACATTTCTCCCAAATTCCAAATAAAAATATTGCCATTTAGAGCATTTATTTGCAGAAAACGAGAGATGGTTGAAATGACAAAAAAAAGACGCAGAGCTTTTAAACCTCAAATAATGCAAAGAAAACAAGTTCATATTCATAAAGTTTTAAGAGTTCAGAATGAAAAATCAATATTTGGTGGAATAACCCTGTTTTGTTTAATCACAGTTTTCGTGTATCTTGGCATGCTCTTCTCCACCAGTCTTGCATACTGCTTTTGGATAACTTTATGCCACTGTTGGTGCAAAAAAATCTAACAGTTCTGTTTGGTTTGTTGGCTTGTGATTGTCTATCTTCCTCTTGATTATATTCCAGAGGTTTAAATCAAAGAAACTCATAATTTTTAAGTGGTCTTTTCTTTTTTTCCCAGAGCTGAGGTCTAGTTCTGGGCCAAATTCTTGGCTCACATTGGTGCTGCTTGTTTTAAAACCCAAGTTATCGAGTATAGTACGCAAATTGACCTGAATCGCATGTGCCAACACCCTGTTTGCCAAGTATACTATAGGAATTGGTTTAAGACGCTTGTGTCAACACCCCAGTTACCAAGTATAATATGAGAATTGGCCTGAGCCCCATGTTGCCAAGTATGATATAGGAATCTACTTGCACTGCTTGTGGAAAAAGCTTATTTAATTAATTTAAAACCGGGATATTTTTGGTATATCGCTCTTTATTCCTTCCCTGAATTTGTTAAGTGGTATTTTACCTAATTTTTGCAAGGCATTATGTCCTCAGCATGAAACACCTCCTTTATTTCTGAATCTTGTACAAAAGGCACTCCATTATTATTTAATTCTTTAATTCTTTAAATTAGAAAAAACAGTGTCTTTAGTAAAGCCAGTGCTTTTATAAATAGAACCACCCAGACTCAAATAGTTCCTCAAGGGTTCATTAGCAAGACAATAGCTGTGACAGAAATATATCCCTATGTACTCCCTCATTAGTATTGTGCTTTATAGGAAGGGACTATTTAGTTCACTCAATAGCTCTATAGACTATAGAATTTGAACCATTCCTCATTATACTCATACAGTACATCAGCAACGGCCACACGAGGAAACATATGAGTGACTGAGTCATGTTTAATCCTCTGAACATACCCAAACTAGGGTCCTAATTAAAGTTAGTTAAAGCGTCTGTCTGACCATTGAATAGGCTTTTACCATTATGACCATTATGTTGCTTAGCAGCATAAGCTACCGTTAACAATCTACATGGAATTCAGTGTCCAGTGGCTCGTAGTGATCACTTATAGTAATGTAATGTAATTGTGGTGCTGCCTAGTAACAAGAAACTCATAGTGCATTCTGGTCTACATTTAGCTGATTTAGTGGTGCTAAGCTGTTCACTAGGAACTAGAAGTGCATTGTGGGAGATTGTAGTGGCCTTATAATCACCAGAAAAATTACGATTTAGATAAAAATGGCCAACTTATTCAATAGTGCCCATAAAGGTTAAATAGGGATTATATTTTGATCACATAACCATTTAGTAGTGTAGATTTTTATTTTGCAAAGCAACTTTGTATAATGTAAAGAAATAAAGATATGTTGAATTATTTACATAATTCTAGGTTTCATTGTATTCACTAATAATCTGTTTTTACTAAGTTTTGTGCGAATAAAAGCTGTGCCAAGTTTAATGGGACTTTGTCACCATCTTACATTTCTTTTCGAACCCCTTTCCATTTCATTGCTGGCAAGTTTGTAACAATGTAAAATCTTGTCGTGAGATGACCCGCAAATCCATGTGTAAAAGGCACTTTTACAGCTTAAAGTAATGTTAAAGGTCTCATTCCATTTAAATATTTTTTTTGTTGGTGGGCTCTAGTATGAATGAATGCCATGTGATCTGTTTTGTTTTGTGAAAAAAAAGTGCTCTGGTGATCCGGTATAACAGTGCTTTAGTCTGGTGGAGGAGTGGAGGGGAGAAACAATAGGATTTCGGATCTTGCTCAAGAATATTCAAACATGCAAACATAAGCCTCTGATTGGCTAACAGCTCTGCAAATCAGTGAGACGGACAACAGTTAGAAATATTTAAAAATAAAGAAAATTTTACACTAGTCTTAGAGTCTCTGTAAAACGCCAAATTTGGAGATCCTATGTAAACCTATGTACACACTGGGTCCAGAAAGTAAAACCTGGGGTGGATTTTTTTTCCTTTTAACTAGTGTAAAAAGAACTGTTATTAAAATACACCTACCTATCTAAATTGTACTTACCTGGTGGTGTTTCATAGACAAATTCTATGAATTATTGCAAAACATATAACATTGAGGTGTTATTTGCGCAAATAACACAGGAACAAACTGCTATGCTGACTAGATGTGTCTGCCCGGCTTCAGCGCTACCTGTGGGCAGTCGGAAGCCAAAGTGGGCGAGGCCATGAATACTAATTCACGTGTTGACATAGACACGGTGCTTTTCCTGATCTACTTGTTTGTCTAGATACTTTCTTCAACTATCTACTGCAGTCAATGGAGACTGAGGAAGAGTTTCAAGTGCAGCATCTTATTTAACTCAAAGAGACCTACTGTATTTCATAAAGAACAAGAAAAAGTGGATTTTAGCGGAAGGACACCTTTAAAACAGTGCCCCCTTTCTTTTAACCCTTTTACTCCAGAAGGACAATGCTTGTCCACATACTGCACATAATGAGAGCACAGCTGCTATGCTATGGCCAGCTGTATTATCAGATCTACAGTATCATGACAATATTTAGATTTCCTTTTAACCTACTATCAACAATCTGTGATGGATTATTTCAGAACACCATTAGGAACCTCTACGAATTCCATCCAGTGATATCTAGCGTGTTGCGTTACACATGCCTTATACTCTACTTCTACAATCACAACAACCTGGGGACCTGAGTACGGTAATGATGACCTCTCAAGACTTAAACTAGGCTTTATTCTTTATCTTATTCTGTTTAATTTGCACATATGGATTATAACTATTTTTGGATTATTTAGTTAGTTTGGATTATCTAGTTTCCAATGATTTCTTTTTTGGGGGGGGGGGGGTAGACATTGGACCCACCACAACCCTCACCAGAAAGAAGTGGATAAGAAGACGGATGGCTATATAGATAGATGGATGGATGTATAATTGGTCATCTCCCCACTATATCCTCACACTCAGACCAGTCATTTTATTCCAATCTGGAATAAAGGTGGCAAGGTGCGGTGGCCATCTTGCTGATGTCCTTCATTCTCCTCCTCGAATGAGAGGGTGTGAAGTGAAGGCAGCTAGCAGCCATGTGGTCAGCTTTCTGTCTCACAAATTGGTTTTGAATTGATTCTGAAATGGATTTTGAACATGCACATTCGCAGTGGAATGCTTAACTTTTTGGGGCCTCATTCCTTTTCTGTAGACCACTTGACAGACTGGCACTGCAGCCTCTTCTGTCAAAACAGTATTTTCTTTGCAGACACTCGTTTTTTTTTTCTCTCTTCCTCTGCTTTTGCTTGATGGAGAATTTCGATTCCTTTTTTGTGTGTTGGTTTGTGTTCAATAATTCCTCAGAGTTTGCTACTTAAAATGAGCTGTTTGTGACCTTCAGGACAACTGAAAAGGACCATAACGTGATGTTCTTTTTGCAAGTGAAAAAACATATATTTTTCACTTTTAGAAATAGGAAAGAAATCAAAAGACACATAACGTTAGAAAGACAAGAGAGCATGATCTGAGTAGCATTGGTTCAAATTCCAGGTCATGCTGCTACAGCAGCACAGTTTCCCTCCCAACAACTCCCTTGGGTGGGTTGATGGCAGGTCATTACCATATTACTGCTAGAGTAAAATTAGAAAAGAACAGTTTTAATAAGAACCACATCAGAGAAACTGTCTGCTAAGGCTCAGTGCAAAAAACACACACACAAAAAAGACTGGATAAAGAATTTCTAGATTCAGGAGTGGATGAAATCATGAGGTGATGTATTATGTGGCTGTCATCCCCACTCTAGTTCCTACTTCAAGCCATTTTTACACCTCAGAACCTGCATTATTTAGTTATTTAAATATATTTAAATATACAATTTACAGTATATTGTGAAATGCTTGATGTTAAACATGATAATGGCAAAAAAGAACTATGTTTGATTCTATTATATATTATATACCTGTCACTTGATGTTCAAGGCTTAGACCAAGCCAAAAGAGGAAATCTACAAATTTGTTTGGTTGGTTGTTGTATTGGTTGGTTGTTGTATTGGTTGGTTGTTGTATTGGTTGTTTGGTTGGTTGTTTGGTTGTTTGTTTGTTTGGTTGTTGTGTTGGTTGGTTGTTTGGTTGGTTGTTGTATTGGTTGGTTGTTTGTTTGGTTGTTGTGTTGGTCGGTTGTTTGGTTGGTTGTTGTATTGGTTGGTTGTTTGGTTGGTTGTTTTATTGGTTGGTTGTTTGTTTGGTTGTTGTATTGGTTGGTTGTATTGGTTGGTTGCTGTATTGGTTGGTTGTTTGGTTGGTTGTTGTATTGGTTGGTTGGTTGTTTGGTTGGTTGTTGTATTGGTTGGTTGTTTGTTTGGTTGTTGTATTGATTGGTTGGTTGATTGGTTGGTTGTTGTGTTGGTTGTTTGGTTGGTTATTGTGTTGGTCGGTTGATTGTATTGGTTGTGTTGGTTATTTGGTTGATTGTTGTAATGATTGGATGTTGTATTGGTTGGTTGTTTGTTTGATTGGTTGTTGTATTGGTTGGTTATTGTATCGGTTCGTTGTTTGGTTGGTTGTTTGGTTGTTGTATTGGTCGGTTGTTTGGTTGGATGTTGTATTGGTTGGTTGGTTGTTTGGTTGGTTGTTGTATTGGGCGGTTGATTTATTGGATGGTGTGTTGGTTGGTTGTTTGGTTGGTTGTATATTGATTGGTTAAAGGTGTGACAAGAGTGTGCTGTTTGCCAAAGCTTTATACACCAGTTCCAACAGGTGCGGCATCAGAGGCCAACCTCTTTTAATCACAGATTTAAATCGATTGTGAACCTTTTACCTAAAGTTACTGATTTTAAAGATTCTTTACCAACAACATTTTTTTTATGAATAAACATTTTTCATTGACAAAAAAATGGTTCTTTCAGAGCAAAATGCAAAGAACAAAAATCTTTTGTCCAATACTTGGAAAGTATGTGTGGGAAATCACTACTAAAGTTGAAGTCAATTTTCAAAATACTGGTGTAAACTTGAGAAGTCACAAACAAACAGAATAAAAAAAATAATAACAAAAATTAAAGAGAGCAACACAATCAGCAGCGAGGTTATATACTAATGCACACATGTTTGTGTGCTGCAGTCTGAAGTAAAGCTATATTGAAAAGTAAAGTGGGTGAAATTGGTCATGGCAGACTCTCCAGCACTGTCTTTTTGGCCCTCCATCATACTGCCTCCCAATCACTGCGTGTGATTGAGGCCAATCAGAGCCGTCAAGAGAGGCTGTTTCTCGTTCCCTCTCCATCCCTTCACCATCACTGGCTGAGATGGAGAGGGAGGGAGAAAGTGTTTCTTATGAAGCATCACCACATTCAACTGTCTCTGCTCGTCAAACATCCCATTCCTGAACTGCCTGATTAAGTCTACCTGAAGAGCAGAGCTCAATCATGGTTAGAGCTTTAAAGCAATAGAACATGAAACATTATGGCCTTGCATGTGTTTGGCCCTGTTCAGACCTGGCATTAACATGCTTGTCCTGGGTGTTACAATCATGAGTGATCAGCACAAAGTACATGTGTAAACAGGGTACAGTGTCTCCAGAGGACGCACTGTAATCAGGTTACTTTAACCACATTTAGAGGTGATCAGAGACGCATATGATTAGATTATTATTTTAGTAAGTATGGAAAACAAGCTGTATGCATCCCTAAACCATTAGAAATTAATGGAACAATATAAAGGATTGATCATGGAACAATAATAATGGAATAATAATAAAAAAATAAATGAAAAAATTAATTTAAAATGTGATGTTTTTTCTTTATTTTAAATAACAACATAATACATTAATGGAATTCCTGAGTGGTGTTTGGACACTTTAAGGATCCACTTACCATAAGTTGAGTAAAGAGTTGACTCACTGAATGAATCGGTTCAAATCAATGATTCAGACATTGTCTACAATCTAAATTGTCTATATTAGGCATCATGTCAAACATGGCACCTTCATAAACGTGCTGTGAAAAAATAAATAAATAAATAAATAATATATATATATATATATATATATATATATATATATATATATATATATACATATACAGTCATCTGAAAGGATTAGGACAATCTATAGTAAACATATAGTCTGGACAGAATATTTTGACAAACTTCTTGATTCTCTACTCAATTTTAAATTTATCAGCTCCACTGACAATATAGGAACATTTTATAATACAGAGTAGGTATTATTTTGTGGTAGGTTATTTATTCTAAGCACTGCAGAAAGTAAAACAGGCATGGTGGTGGTGTATGAGGTGTTGGTGTGTGTTGTGCTGGTATGAGTGGATCAGACACAGCAGTGCTGCTGGAGTTTTTAAACAGCTTAGTGTCACTGCTGGAATGAGAACACCACCACCATTTAAATCAGTTTCACTGCAATGCTGAGAATAATACAATCCAAATAACACTGTGCTGCTCTGTGTTGGTCTTGTGACAGTTGAATAACAGAGTTAAAGTAGGATAATAAAATGTATCCAGGGAAACAGATACAGGACTACAGTCTGTAATTATAGAACTACAATGTCCTACTAAATGTTCAGAGGAGCTAAAAAGGTGGGCAATGGGTGTAGAAACATGGATTTGGTCATAATATTCTTACTGGACTGTGCATTTAAAGGACAACTCTGGTGTAAAATGGACTTTTGGTGTAGTAAAACGTGATAAAAAGTACTTAGCTTTGTAACATTTTTTTTTTTTAATTAACAGTTTGCCCCATATTCCCTTCTGACTGGGTAATTAAATTTGGGTAAATAATTTGCCCCGATAAATCACTTTTTACACCTTTATCCAGCTCAAACTAGCTCCACACCTCCTTGCTAGAATCTGGAGAGATAACTTAAAGAGATAACTTAAAAAGTGCACAAGAAGCTTATTAAAAAACACTGTTTACATCCCATAACGCTAGCTTCAGCTCCGAGCGCCGCCATTACTCCTGGCGCCATATACATATAGTCTACATAGACTCTGCATAGTGTAGCAGCTGGTGCCAGGAGTAATGGCGGCGCTCAGAACTAATTATATTTCTACTAGTTTTCTTAAATACACAACTTTTTCATTTTAAAACGAATTATTTCTATTATTAAGCTCATTTGAATTACTGCACCAATTGGGATACCCTCTTGTAGGCTGTTTACCTGCTTTATTTTAGCTTTAGATATTGGTAGATTCGCATCTTTTGCCAACTCATGCCTTTCACCTTTAAAACAACTCTCAGTTCATGCCCTCTCTAAATGTCAAGCTGCATAATGGCATCAGTAAAAGAGAGCAGTCCTCTGACCCAGTGGTAACGAGAGCGAAGCCCCCTGGGGACGGGTCAGCAGCAGCACAGGCCTTGTAACTGTGTGCTTAAGGGCAGTACTCTTGTGTATTCCTGTCATTACCCACCCTAGTTAAAGCTCCTCAAGGACCTTATTGCCTGCTTCCCAGTTTCCTCCATTCTCTGGACCACTGCAGTTATCTTGCCGGTTCTTTTGTCTTGGTGCAGGCTAATACATTCCCTTTATGCTTGTGCAGCCTAATCAGAGCAAAGTGCCTTAATAGGCAGTCCCAGCCTGCAGTTTCAGTGTGTGTACAGGTCTACTACATGCCTAATAGCACTCTGGGCGTATAAAAACCTTGTATGACATTATTTAATAGTTTTTATGGTTTAGCATAAACAAACTTTGTCAACTGAATGTTGATTTTATTAGCAGTACGCTGTGGTGGTTATAATGTTCACTGCATGTACTGTTTAATTATCATAAAGGCCTATTTGCTGTTATGACTGGAATTGAGTACCTGTGCAGTAGAGCATAAAATGTCATGAGATATGAAATTTTCCATGGTAAATATTAGCATCCAGCGAATGATGGTGTACATTAAACATTTCCTATACTGAACATTTCAAGCCTACAGGCTTCAGGTAACATGGTTCCACTGCTTTAAAGCTATAGAGTTAAAAGAGCTTTATGCTGTTTGAGCTCAGATGTCTACAAATTAAATTTTCTACTGAAGAAAAAAAGAAAAATGAATCCAAGCTGGCTGCCCTGCACATTAATGCAGTAGTAAAAGCAGTAGTATTATACAGTTTTTATCACTTATTTCATTACGTGCTACATAAAGCACTTTCATCTTTTTTCTCTGGACATTTTTCCATGTTTTTTTTACACCAATAATAATAAACTAGGGCATTAAAAATAGGAGATATTTTGCATAGATTCAAAACAAAACACCAATATAGAGTTGTAGTAAACTCCTCTTTAGCTAAATGTTTTTAAACAGTGTACAATTATTCGAATGTTTAACTGGAATGCTGTCAACTCAAACTCTGACATCCAGTTTCTGAGGTAAATGAAAATGAAGGTATTGATGAATTAGTCAGTTACAGGTTTGTCATTCTCATTTATAAACAATTTTTCGGTTCTTTATTTTTATACTGTATATAGTTAAAAATAACGATTAAAAAAAATATATATATATTGGCGTGCAAAGACAGAGTCAAAGGTAGAGGCTTTATGTTTTAGCTTTGTATTAGGGCTGTCAAGAGTACAGTGTAAATGCACACAGTTAATCTAGAGACATTAATGGCTATATTAAAAAATGCTAATTATGTGACAAAGTTTACAGAGCCTAATGAAGCCTATGGAAGTGAAATGAAAAAAAGAAAAAGAAAAAAACTTTAAACTGTCAAGTTCTAAGAGCCCACCAAACACGACCATGTTAAGTACCTGTTGTTTATAAGTCACATGCATTGGTTAAATAGCAAAGACAGAATGGTGGTCTGGAAGTGAGGTGTGTTCTTGTACATTTCTGGTGTATTGTATCTTGCCAGCAGAAAACAAAGATGCACCACTGACTGATTAACACCCTGTCAACAGTTCGACATTCATTGCTGTCTTGGCAGTGCAGTTGTGCCGCTCAATGTGCATACACTCATACTCACTGTGCATACACTTATGCCCAAAACACACCCATGAATAATTTAGAGAACTAGTACATGCCTTCTGCACATTATGAGCCACACAATGCATTTTTGTCCATCCTCACAATAACAAAGACACACTAACACACCTAAGTCAAGCTGCACAGTGTGCAGTTGACGGCTCACCTATGGGTCAATAAAGTATGGCACTATGTCTTTTTATTTATTTATTTATTTATTTTTCCTTTTCTTTTATTTCTATATTTCTCCGAATTTATTTGGACAATTGTCCCACCCACCAACTGTATATCCCCTATCACTAGTGATGCCTTAACACAAGAAGGATAAAGACTGGCATACACCTCCACCGACACATGTCTTTTCGAACTCCTGCTGATGCATCATTACAGAGTAGCATCCCAGTGCTCTCGGAGGAAAGCGCAGCGACACGGTTCTCATACATGAGCTCACAGACGCCTTGTGCAGATGGACATCACCTTTGGCAGTGATGTGGAGAGAAAAGAGTGCCATTATTCCACCCAGAGAGAGAGAGAGCAAGGCCAATTGTGCTCTCTCAGGGCTCTGGCAGCTGATGGCAAGCAATCTCCTGATCAGATCATAGTGGCGGCTCCATAGCCCTGCTCTGACTTTTTTAACATTAACTCCAAAACCCTCATATTTAATCAGTCTATATGAGAAGAGAAATCTCCCATGAGCTTTGGAGGCTGATTGACAGCCCACCGTGGCTCATTAAAGCAGCAGCAAACCTACCTTGAAAACACATTACATTTTAGGCTGACCTGAGCCTCGGCACTGCAAATATTTCTGTGTAGCTGTGTATTTAAAAAACACATTTTCTTTAAGTGATTGACTGATTATTAGAATTTTTTGTCTATTTTTCTTTGTTTTGCTTGTTGCCGCCTTTCCTGACCCTGTTCTGAGACAAGAACACAACTGAAACATGAGATTTCACATCTCCACCTTTGGAACAGTATTGCTATAGCACAGCTAACTGAAGGATAAAATAGCTGTTGACAAAAGTAATAGTGGTGCCTCCTCTCTCAGAAAGGCAATATTTACTGTGGGTATTCTGAGTTGCCGATAGGTTTACAAGAAGAGACTTGGATTGGATTGAGTTTAATAAGGGTGTAGAGCACATACAGAAGAAAGCCCATTGTTAAAAAAAAGAGAAGGAGTGTGTCTCTGTAACTGCTAGTCTGACACTTTCAGGAAGCTTTAAGGGCTAAAGTCATACATTCATTCCATCCACAATAACACAGCTGACACAGACTATTCGCTTTTGACAGCTGAGGGAAAGAAAGCAAATCGTGAAGGTAAAGAGAGAGAGATACGGTATGCTACACACAGTGTTGAGCTTGAATCTGACTCCCTTTATTAAATTCTTAATCAAAAATCTTTATGCTGAATGTTTTGTTGAGACTCTGTTTATTTATTTATTTATTTTTTTATATATAAAAAAGGCTTTTTTAGGGAAATCTAAATTTTTTGGTAATATGTGACAGATTTGTCAAAAATTACATAAACTATTGTAGAATCTATAATTCTGAGTGGGCCACACGCATATGGTTGCTGTCCAATAAAAAACAAGTATGTACAAATCAGCAACTTTACAGGAGAGAAAAAATAACCTTCTAAACTTTCAATGTAAGTCATTGTAAAAAGAGTTTTTTTTTTTTTTTTTTTTTCAGGTCATTTTGAAGTATTTCAATTGGTACGCTCACCAAGACATTTTGGCACAGACAGTTTGTCTGTTAAATTTGTCAAATTATGTAGCAAGCTAAAAATCGAAAAAAAAAAAATAATAATAATAGATACTTGTTTTTCATTGGACAGCGTCGATATGTGGTATTAAAATCCAATAAATATCTTTAAAAAAAAACAAACAAAAAAAACATAATGGAACTATCTTAGGGCCCCATTTTACGCCCTGTGCAAGACATGTCGTTATACTCATTGCTATCTTACATCCTGTCCCAGTCTATTTTCACACATTGTGCCTGTGTCGTTTAAATAGCAACAATACCTATGAATATATCTACACTGATGGGTGGTCTGGATGTGTGTCAGGTAAATTACTGGTGTATTGGTACTTTAGCAACAGAAAACACAGGCTTGTTACTCTCACACACACAAACACACAGACCCAGCTTTAGCATCAACAATAAACACAATACTAAATAAAATAAATGACCCACTCACGCACCGTTACATTATGAACATGCAGCTCAGTTTTTTCTGCTAAGAAGCGCAGAAGTGCTGCACTGTTAAAATACCAATCCGCCAAAGTCAGAGCGCACCTGGCTCTTAAAGAGAATGGCAAGTGACACTCTGATTGGTTTATTTCATGTTGTGAAATTAAGAGAATTACAGGGTTCCTGCAGGTCCTTGAAAAGTCTTAAAATGTCTTAAATTTAAATCCGGGTAATCAAGGTCTTAAAGTGTCTTAAATTTACTGTAAACTTGCTGTAGGTATTACATATTAAGATGGTGCATTTAATGCCAGTGGGAAAGCACATGCTAACTTGAGCTGTGAGTTAGCTAACGTTACCGGAAAGAGAACTAATGTTAGCAATGAGTTATCTAGCTACAATACCTTGGGAGAGAACTAAGGTTAGTGGAGAGCTAGCTAACTTAATAACATTAGCGGCAAGCTAGCTACATTAATGGGGAGAGAACTAAGGTTAGCGACAAGCTAGCTAACATAATAACATTACCGGCAAGCTAGCTACGTTAATGAGAGGAGAAAACTAAGGTTAGTGGAGAGAAGGCTTGCTAACATAATAACATTAGCGGCGAGCTAGCTACGTTAATGGGGAGAGAACTAAGGTTATTTGAGAGGAAGCTAGCTAACATAATAACATTAGCGGCGAGCTAGCTACGTTAATGGGGAGAGAACTAAGGTTATTTGAGAGAAAGCTAGCTAACATAATAACATTAGCAGCGAGCTAGCTACATTAATTGGAAGAGAACTTAGGTTAGTGGAGAGAAAGCTAGCTTACATAATAACATTAGCGGTGAGCTAGCTATGTTAATGGTGAGAGAACTAAGGTTAGTGGAGAGAAAGCTAGCTAACATAATAACATTACCGGCAAGCTAGCTAATAACATTAGCGGTGAGCTAGCTACGTTAATGGTGAGAGAACTAAGGTTAGTGGAGAGAAAGCTAGCTAACATAATAACATTACCGGCAAGCTAGCTAATAACATTAGCGGTGAGCTAACTACATTAATGGGAAGAGAAATAAGGTTAGCGGCAAGCTAGCTAACATAATAACATTAGCGGTGAACTAGCTACGTTAATGGGGGGAGAACTAAGATTAGCAGTAAGCTAGCTAACATAGACGTTTTCAGAAAAATATTGGAAAAAGGTCAAATTAATTTTACAGTATAAACACCCTAAAACAAAAACGTGATTTGGTGAGAAATGGATTTAGGCTATTTTAACTGATAAATGAACATCCTTAGATATCTACATTTTAAATATTTGTTGAATTTAAAACCTTCAGATAATCACTGCTGCGCTCGCTAAACCTAGTTAAATATAGTGAAGCCTAAAGTAAAATAAATCAAGTTCTGTGTAATAACTTCTTTAGTCAAGTCAAGTCAAGTCAAGAGGCTTTTATTGTCATTACATCTGAGTACAGGTACACAGTGTGATGAAATTACGTTCCTCCGGAACCATGGTGCAACATAGAACCACAAGCAATAGACAACATAAAGTGCAGGAGTGACGACAGTGCAACATAAAATTATAAAATTATAACACTAAATAACAATAAATACAATAAATACAAAAGACGAGACAATTTAAAGACAGGACAGTGCAGTACCGATACGGTATAATAAAGTGTATAGTGGGGATAAGGTGCAGAGATGTGTGACATACTGTAACATATAGAACATATATAATCACAGCAGTTACTGAGGTAGAGTTTATAGTTTTTAAGAGTGCAGCAAATAAAGTCATGTCAGCCTCTGTGTGCTGACTGGGTGTGTGTGTGGGTGAAGTTCAGTTCTTTGTGAGTGTAAAGGGGGGGGGTGTACAGTTTAGTTTTGTGCGAGTGTGTTGGGTGAGTGGTGGGTGGGGTGGGAGTTCAGTTCTGTCTCTGTGCGTTGAGAAGTCTGACTGCCTGGTGGATGAAGCTGTTGCAGAGTCTAGTAGTGGAGGCTCGGATGCTCCTGTATCTTCTGCCGGACGGCATCAGAGCGAAGAGTCCGTGTGAGGGATGGGTGGGGTCGTCCACAATGCTGGTGGCTTTGCGGATGCAGCGTGTGGTGTAGATCTCAGTGAGGGAGGGAAGAGAGACTCCAATGATTTTCTCAGCTGTCCGCACTATCCGCTGTAGGGTCTTGCGGTCTGAGGTGCAATTCCCAAACCAGACGGTAATGCAGGTGCTCAGGATGCTTTCTACAGTGCCTCTGTAGAACATGGTGAGGATGGGGGTGGGAGATGTGCTTTCCTCAGTCTCCGCAGGAAGTAGAGGCGCTGCTGGGCTTTCTTGGTTATGGAGCTGGTGTTGAGGGACCAGGTGAGGTTCTCTGCAATGTGAACACCGAGGAACTTGGTGTTATCCACAATTTCCACAGCAGAGCCGTTGATGTTCAGCGGGTGGTGGACACCTGGAGCTCTCCTGAAGTCAACAACCATCTCCTTGGTTTTATCCACGTTAAGAGATAGGTTGTTGGTTCTGCACCAGTCCGTCAGTCACTGCACCTCCTGGAGTTAGCCACTAGCTTAGCGCGGACTCCGGCTCTCTTACCGCGCTTTCTGCTCCTCGCGCAACGCTTGCGGAGAGACCTCTTCCGGCTAGCAGGCTCAGGAAATGCCGCGGATCTTAGCAGGCCTAGCGCGCGTAGCTCCGCTCGTAGACCGTCTGTAAGTACAGATTTTTGTTGATTTTGCAGGTCTAGCAGGGTCTGTCGGTCGTAAGTTGTTCCCATAGCAAACTTTTGCATGATTGCGAGTTCAGATCGGATTATTTACACAGAAAAACAAACAAAAGCACCGTGTTTTGTTTCCGGAGTGGCCGCTGCGACTGCTCGCGCCGCCGACAGGAAGTGCACATGTTAGTCTCTAGTTACATTTAGTATCTTTAAAAAAGGACAATGGAAGTTTGATTACTTTCATCCACTCCTTCATTAAAGGAAGTGTATGTGGTATAGGTACCACTGAATTCCCTCTTTAAAGTTACAAACCTGAACAAATTCAGTCTTAAAATGTTAAAATGTTGATTCCAATCAAGCTGCCATTCAAAACTTAAGCCTCATTTGACTGTTTAAGAGTGAGACTTTGCTCATCTTCAGAATAATATCTTGATTGCTGGTGTGATCTAGCCTCACATTGATTGAAGCATGCCTAGACATCTTAAACCCAATCTATCTACACAGCACCAGCTAATCAGCAAATCCAGCTTTTTTAAAGATTCATAAAACACTCCTGTGTTTATGTGCAGAGATGTGGTGTTTCAAGGATATGAGCTATGCTCTAACTCCACATAGCTGCAGAATATACCGCAACATCTGCATGCTCCCATATCTGCTCCCACACTCCCTCCACACAGTGCTGTTCCACAGCTTATGCAGACAGATACAATACTAATACACAAGCCTGATGCTACACCATTTTACTCGCAAATAGGCTTCAAAGCTTGTTTAAATTTCAGCAGTACAATGAGTTAGAGCGGCGAGAGCAGCGGGCGCCAAACTCAGCGGGGGTTTAATCCCGTGAATGTATGAAGTTTCTCCTCAGTCATAATATAATAATAATCCTTGTCGCTTTCTGCAAACTAAACCAGCTCTGGCTGCTACATAAAACTCTGTGCAAGCTGCTTTCTTTGCTATATTTATTTATTTATTTTTTGCTGCAAAAATGTAAAAGAAATTTAATTACATGTTGCTTGCTTGTCGTTCTTTAATCTCTGGACTTTCTGCAGTAATGTAGAGAGATTAGAGCTCTGATCTCAAGGTTAAAATAAGGCGGAAGTTCAAATTACATCCATTACGTAGCCTTTTTAAAAGGCCAGTTCATGTCAACTTGATTTTAATGTAAATGTTATGGTAAATGTCGGGATGTATCAGGTGCTGGTTGAGAATAGTTACCATAAGTATTAAAGTGTTTTTAAATGATGCTGCAAAAGATAAAATAAAATAATGCATAAAAATAGTTATTGTAATAAAAAAATATATATATTGACATTAACTAAATGCAAACAGAATGCTGAGAGATCAGCTGCTTAGTAAGGGACACTGATTTTGTGTGTCTTGTATTATTTTTGTTCAAAAACAATTAATCACTTGTTCATAGAAGGTAGTTACTTACAGTATATTAATAGAATTTTCTAAAGTTACTTTTTTATAAATGTTTATAATGAATAACTGTCTAATCACAGTGTTGTAGGCCTTAAGAGCAAGTTGCCATTTTCTTTACTGCAGGAAAAAAAAAAAAATACAGTGTGCCATACAAATAAAAACAAAGTAAAATAAGAGTAAAATGCTGGCAAAACTGTCTTTTTTATTTTTGCAAATGTTCCTTGTCTTTCTAATGTCAGATTAGCGCTCTTATCTCAAGGTTAAAAGAAAGTGAAAGTTTATTACATCCATTATGTAGCCCCCTTTAAAGGCCAGTTTTTGTCAACTTGATTTTAAATCAGGTTGAACTTTTTAGATATGTGGATGTATCAGGTGTGCCGGTTGACTAAAGGTTGACTAGATTAATTATTGCTATTAATTATTACAAATTATTAAAGAGTGATAAGGCAAAATAACCTTTAGTTTTGGTACCATAAAAAGTATTCTTGTAATAAAAAAGGTGTGTGTAGTATAGTATATTGATGGAGTTACTTTTTATAAATGTCTTATTAACTGCCTGATTACAGTGTTGTAGGTTATAAGAGCAAATTGCCATTTCTTGCAGACTGCAGTGTGTCACTACATGCTGGCTGCAATGGAAGAGAGTGTAAGATTATAATTCTGAGAGATGCACATTAAATGCGGGGAAAAACATTCTTAAAGTCTATTATTAGCCCCATTTAAAGACCAGTTAATGTCAACTTGATTTGAAATCAGGTTAAACTTTCCAGATCTGGTTCTGGTAGTTCTGGTTGGACAGAAGAGTTCAGGACTAAACAATTATGAAGTTATGAGCAAAACATAAAACAATGCTAACTATCTGTGTAAGGAAACATATGCACAATGCTTACAATAGAAGCTGTGACCACATGTATGTTTGAATATGTTGTATAAAACTATTGCATTAAACTCAACTTGGTACTCAAATTGGTACTTATAGTATGGCATGTGCACCAATAAGGAATTTACGTGCCGGTTCGAATCCTGTTCATGTAGCTTGCCATTGGCTACCGGAGCCCTGAGAGAACACAATTGGCCTTGGTCTCTCTGGATGGGTAGATGGCGCTCTCTCCCTACATCTCTGCAAAGGGTGATGTTGATCAGCACAAGGCGTCTGTGAGCTGATGTATCAGAACCGAGTCGCTGCACTTCCCACCGAGTGTGCTGTGATGCTATTTGGCAATGCTGCATCAGCAGCAGCTCAAAAAGAGGCGGAGTCTGACTTCACATGTGTCGGAGGAGGCATGTGCTAGTCTTCACCCTCCTTGTGTTGGGAGGTGATCACTAGTAATAGGAGGAGTCCTAAAGAGTGGGTTTGTTAATTGGCCGTGTAAATGAAAAAAGGAAAACTTACTTTTCTCTTTTGATATAAGCTGTTCTCAGTCCAGTAGTGACACTGGGGTGTTTAAAAACTCCACCAACAATGCTGATCCAGTCTGATCCATACCAGCTATACCATCACAACACACACTAACACCTCGTATACCACCACCATGCCAATGTTACTCACTGCAGTGCTGAGAATAAATGAACCAACACCCAAATATTAATAGCTGCTCTGTGGAATTATGGGTCTACAGGGTCAACAGAAATCGAAAGCTTAAGAATGAAGGATGCCTGACCAATAATCGGCCTTGACTGAGGTTGTTGCTCCCTGCAATCCCATCCAGGACTGCCTGCTGCATGGGACACTGTGCAAGCTGCTTTCTTAGATTTTTCTTAGAAATTTTGTAAAAAAAAAAAAAAAAGAAATATAAAAAAATAGCATTTTCTTGCTTGCTTCACTCAAAACTCTCTGCAGTAATGTGGACAGACTAAAGTTCTGATCTCAAGGAAGAGAAAAGAAGGTGAAAGTGTCATTCTGTTGAGAAAGTCAAATGCCAGTGTGGGGAGATGCATTCTTACATAGTGTCCATTATGCAGCCCATTTAAAGGCCAGTGCATGTCAGCTCTATTTTAAATCAGGTTGAACTTTTCAGATTTCTGGATGTATCAGATGTGCTGGTTGGCCAGAGCAGTTCAGGGCAACAAGAATTATGAAAATACCAGGGCAAAAGATTAACGGAAAGGACATTATTACGAAACACAAGGGTCAAAACCAATATAATGTGCTTTCTGTGTCCTCAGCACTGTTGTTTAAATTTCATACAAATACTGTATACTCTGCCCCAACAGTCTGTATTCACACCTTCCTCTTTCGCCCGTAAAAAGCAAAGACCTATACGAATACATCTACACTGATGGGCGTGGTAGTCTGGAAGTGAGGTGTGTTCAGGTAAATGTTTGGCTTATTGCTATCTTGGCAACAGAAATCACAGGTGTGCCACTGACCAATTAGAACCCTGAGAACAGTCAACAATCATTGTTGACATTGCTATCTTGGCAATGCATGCGAGCTGCATGCTCTCAACCCACACACATGGACTTTTACATCACCAATATAAACGAACAGAATTTTAAATAAAATAACATTGCTGTTCCTGTAAATTAGTTGCGCAAAAGCGTTGTGCCATTTAAATAGCAATCTACCAGAGTCAGAGTGCAGCTGGCTCTTAAAGGCAATGACAAATATAGATATAAATATAAATATTTTTGCAAATATAGACAAATGTCTATCTTCACTTTAAAATACTTTTGGTACATTTTATTAAAAAAATCTTTCTTTGGTTCGTGGAGTTTTGCAAAGACCACGGTGTTATTTAGTTAAATTTAATAACTCGTAGGAAAAAGTAAAAATATCAAGATAAAAAAAAAAATAACAGGTCCAAGAGTTCCCTGTTCACCCCGCCACTTTTAGAAAGTAATATTTGATATCAGTGACATCACATCCTTAACACTTTTTTTTTTCAAGAAACTAAAGACGCTTCCATTGCATCGCATGTTCAGCAATGAATAATATTAATTTCACTTAATATTTCTCATATTGTCTACACATATAGCTGAGGTAAAGCTTACGCTGTTCCTCCAGTTGTGTTAAAATTTTAAGATCCTTCAAATAAAAAAAAATATTTTTGAAACTGAACAGGGTCAAATGAAAGCCATGAAGAGTAACATTTTTTTTTTTTTTACTGTGCATTCCTGAGTCTAAGTTCCAAACATTTTTTTTTTGTTCTGCATGTATAACACGCAAAAAATAACAGTATTCTATTCACTTGTACACATATATCCATTAAAAAGTTGCACTGCTTCTGAATTTGAAGGCTAAATGATACAATTAAGGATATTAGGTTATCCATCTCAATAGAACATATAGGATAATAGTAAACATTGAATACTTACATATCACATACAATGATCTGATTACTGGTAAGATTTTTTTTTTCTAAGCTTAATTTCTAAGTTTAAACAGTGAATTTGTTATTTCTTAACACCAACATTTTTGGATTTAACATAATTAATCTTACAGTTACTTTATTAGGGTTCAAGCACCGAAGGTGCGTAGAACCCTATTGTTTTTGCTAAGATTTTTCTTCTTCTTCTTCTTCTTATTATTATTATTATTATTATTATTATTATTATTATTATTCTTTTTCTCCTGAAAAAACAGTTGTGCAGCCTAAACCGTAAGTCATAGAGAAATGAAACTTGGTAGGTAGATGTAGGATCAGTGCATCTCGGTGGACAACAAAAATGGCACCGATTGGTCACGTGGTGGCGCTATAAACAAGGAAATTCATTTTTCACAATTTTCTCAATAACTCAAAAGACCTACATTCAAAATTCTTTTTTTGATGTATTCCTTGGGTCAATACCAACAACTTTCCAATTTGGACCATGCACTTCCGTCTATATAGATTTTTTGCTAATTTGCATAATATGCAAAACCTACTTTTGCTAACTAGTCCTAGGAATTTTGACCAATCCTGGCATGTTTGGTATCAAAACACTCGTGAGAGCATGCGCTTCAATATTCATTAAGAAAAAGTTGAAATATGTAAACAATATGGCCGCCATATGCAAATTAGTCCTTCCGGATATATGCCCCATTCACTTCAAGAGGTAAATTTGGAGCACTGTTTCTCAGCAACCGTGCAACCTAGCAAGTTGAAACTTTGCATGCAGAATCTTTCATACAGCCTCTAAAGGATGTCCAAAGGGCAACTTAATCAATCAACATGGCTGAACACCATCAGCCAATCAGCATTCAGCAGACATTTTGGCAGGCTGAATGTTGCCCAATCTGGATGATATTTGGCAGTTATATTCAGGTGGAGACACTGTAGTGACCTGCAAAGTGCTGAAACAATCCGCCCACTGGGGGCGCTGTTCCAAAAAAACGAGTATATGTCAATCATGCTGTACTATTTTGACATCTAATTGTTTTTGCCATATTTAGTACAGTGGCTCTGACAAATTTCTCAATACAACTATGTTTAAAAAGTGCTTTGTTCATTCATAATTGCTAATTGTTTGAAAATAGCTATATTGAAACTACTCTCTGGATATTTGGCCTATCACCTCCATTTCAGTCTTGCTGCACACTGTAGAGTCTCTAGGTAAATGTTCATTAAAAACATTTGTGAAAATTTCACATACAATACTCTCCAGGCATCAAGCAATCTGTGCGTCCTTGGAATTTCTAACCTAAATTGCTGTAACTCTGCAGTATTTGCTGTAATCTCACAATGTTAAAGACCTCTGTACAATATCACTCTGATGAAGCGCCATTTAATACAGAACTAGATTAAGAATAACTTGACATTACATGTCATATCAGAACATTCACTCCTTTGTGCCTCTTCTCAACATTAATAACAGGTGAAAGACTTTTGATCATTTCTAAATGTGACAGAATGTCTCCAATTGTGTTAGACCTTCTTACACATCACCATCCTATGCTCTAGTAGGCACCATTGTGCTAGTTGGTGCTTGATGAAGCGCCATTTAATTCAGAACTAGATTTATAATAACTTCGTAATTACATGTCATATCAGAACATTCACTCCTTTGTGTTAATTCAAACTTGTTTGGTCAAACATTTCAGCTTGTTCTGCAAAGGTTCAAAGGTCAATCTGAATACCACTTTGTGAACATTCTGGTTGAAGCCACCTGATCAATACCAATAACATGTAGACACCTTTTGACTAGTTCTAATTCACTTAATGAATATCCTACAAAGTTCACTAGATTTACATGTGAATTTAAGCACTGATCAGGTTGAAAGGCCTCTGCTCAACATTAATAACAGGTGAAAAACTTGATAATTTCTAAATGTGACAGGGCATCTCCAATCATATTAGACCTTCTTACACATCACCATTCAATGCTCCAGTAGGCACCATTGTGCAAGTTGGTGCTTGAACCCGATGATTGCCGCTTGCGGCTATATTCTGGTGTTATGTTTGAATAGAATCATGGTAAACAGGAACAAGGTGTGATTAAAACTCTAGAGAGAGCAGTACAACGATGATAAATGAGCTTCACAGATGATGCTAACTGAATCTGAAGGAACCAGTTGAAAGGTTAGACCTACTAAGTGGCATGTTTCCACCATGAGACAGACAGGTATATAAATAAAGCAGTTTAATTGGATGTGGCATGTACAGGTATTGCCACGCATCTTCTCTCAATCTGGATGTTGATCAGCTGAATGTTCTCACATTAATTGGAAACATCTATTTTTATTCTGATAAAAGCAGAGTTTGCTAAGATGTGTAGTGCATGAATCATCATTCATGATTTTTCATACTAAAAATATCCATTATATTGCATAATCTTGTTGAATCCAGAAACTAACTAAACAAACTTTAGTATGAATAATATAGCATGAGTAAATATTAAAAAAAAACACTTTTAGAAGTTCATTTATTAAAGAAAAAGACAACTGTCCAAAACAATTTAGCCCTTTGTGAAAAAAGTGTTTAAAAAGTTAATAATCACACTTTTTTGTAAAGCTGATTTCAATTTCACTACCAACCACAACCAGGCCTGATTACTGCCAGACCTGTAGCATCAAGAAATCACTTAAATAGAACCTGTCTGACAACATGAAGCAGATATAAGCTACACATTATGCCCCAATCTGAAGAAACTCAAAAACAGATGAGAAAACAAAGTCACTGATCATCTATCATTCTGGAAAAGGTTACAAAGTCGTTTCTAAAGCTTTGGGACTCCAGAGAACCACAGTGAGAGCTATTATTCACTAATGGAGAAAATATGGAACACTGTTGAACCTTCCCAGGAGCGACCGACCTATCGAAATTACTCCAAAAGGGCATGGACAACTCATCCAGGAGGTCACAAAAGAACCCAGAACAACATTTAAACCTCTGCAGGTCTCACTTGCAGTAGTTGAGGTCAGTGTTAATGATTTAAAAATAAGAGTGAGACTGGTCGAAAATGGTTTCCATGGGTCCTCTTACATCTGGCATATGATATCAATATGACAAGAAAGAAAGAAAAAAAAATCTGTAGTGGGGCAAATACTTTTTTAAGCCACTGTAAATGTAAAAACAGTTTTTCCGGCGCTGACCAGAGCGGCAGCCTTCCAGCAGCTCCGTGTAGCGTTTCACCTTAAGTGAACTTTTTTTTCACTGTTTACTTTCTTTTTTTTGTCTCTTACTACGCTGTAGTGTGTGTTAATATGTATCCCATGGATACGGATCGGCAAACTCTGCACATGGGCTGCAGAAACTTTGTTTACTCGAGGGAAGAACTTCTCGCGCTGAGAACAAAGAGCCGCGCCGGCGCGAGGCACCCCGTTCCGACGGAGCTTAAGCGACGCTCCAGGGGCTGTAAAGCCGGAGCTAAGCTAAAGGCTAAACAACGGGAAAACCGCTGGAGATACAAGCCCTGTATTCCAGCAGTGGTGATGGGGAATGTGAACTCGCTGGTTAACAAGACGGACGAGCTCGCAGCATTAGTGAGAAACCAGAGGACCTACCGGGAGTGCAGTCTCTTCTGCTTCACAGAGACTTGGCTAACTGCTAGCATCCCAGACGCTAATGTAAACACCCCCTGCTTTATCACTGTGAGAGCGGACAGAGACAGCGCGCAGAGCGGCGAATCTAAGGGCGGTGGGCTCGCTATCCTCATTAACAACATATGGTGTAATCCTGGGCATGTGACTGTTAAAGAGACTATCTGCTGCCGGGATGTTGAACTGCTCGCGGTGAGTTTAAGACCATATTACGTCCCGCGGGAGTTCTCACACGCCATTGTTGTTTGTGTGTACGTGCCCCCCCGAGCGGACGCGGAGGCTGCGTGTGACGTCATACACGCGACCATCACTAGGCTCCAGACACGACACCCGGATGCTTTTGTCGCTCTCTCTGGTGACTTCAACCACGTCACGCTGGACTCCACACTGACTTCTTTCACCCAGTATGTGGACTGTCCCACCAGAAAAAACAGGACAATTGACCTCCTGTATGCTAACATCAGTGATGCATACACCGCCATCCCACTGCCCCCACTTGGAAAATCTGACCACAACCTGGTTTACCTGCAGCCTCAGTACAAACCCACAACACGCTCCTTCAGGAAGTGGTCTCAGGAGGCAGAGGAGACCCTGAAGGACTGCTTTGCATCCACAGATTGGAGTGTTCTGCAGGACTCTCACGGTGAGGACATTGAGGGGGTAACAGACTGCACAACTGACCATCACAACTGACAATCTGAACTTTTGCATGGACAATGTGGTTCCTGTAAGGACTGTTCGCTGCTTTGCTAATAACAAGCCCTGGATTACAAGTGACGTAAAGGACCTCTTAAACAAAAAGAAGAGGGCCTTTAAAGACAAGAACCAGGAGGAGTTGAAGAACATCCAGCGTGAACTCAAGTCCTGCTTAAAGGAGGCTAAGGAGACCTACAGGAAGAAGGTTGAGCAGAAGTTACAAGTTAACAACATGAAGGAGGTCTGGGACGGTATGAGGACAATCACAGGGTGCAAGCCAATAAGTGACAGCTGGTGGTGTGGAGAGAGCGAACGAACTCAATCTCTTCTATAACCGGTTTGATTGCCCTGTTTCATCCTCACCTGCTTCTGTCTGTCCTGCTATCTCAGCAACCTCAGCCTCTGCCCCACTGGACACCTCCCTACCTCTTCTGAGTGCTACACAGGTCTCCCTCCCACAGACTGTCAGCACATCCAGTCTGCCACCCCCCACCTCCACCCTCCACCTCTCTGCAGACCAGGTCACAGGGGCGCTGAGGAGACTCCGCTCAAGGAAAGCAGCTGGACCTGACGAGGTAAGCCTGAGACTTCTCAAGGCTTGCGCCTTTGAACTTGGATTACCCCTGTCGAACATCTTCAACATGAGCCTGCAGTTGGGGAGGGTTACAAAGCTGTGGAAAACCTCATGCCTTATCCCTGTTCCCAAGAAACCTTGTCCCAGTGAGCTCAATGACTTCAGGCCAGTAGCTTTGACCTCCCACATTATGAAGACCATGGAACGACTGCTTCTCCCACTCCTCAGACCCCAGGTACAGCATGCACTGGACCCTCTCCAGTTTGCATATTGCAAGAAGATTGGTGTTGAGGATGCCATCATCTACCTCCTCCACCGAACCTACTCTCATCTGGACAAGGGCAGTAGTGCTGTGAGAATCATGTTTTTGATTTCTCCAGTGCTTTTAACACCATCCAGCCTCCACTTCTCAGAGACAAACTGGTGAAGATGCATGTGGATCCTCACCTGGTGTCCTGTATCACAGACTACCTCACCTGCAGGCCACAGTATGTGAGGCTCACTGACGGCACATCGGAGACTGTGGTCAGTAGCACTGGAGCACCACAGGGGACTGTGCTCTCCCCCTTCCTCTTCACTCTCTACACATCAGACTTCCAGTACAACTCTGAGATGTGCCATCTGCAGAAATTCTCGGATGACACTGCCATCGTTGGGTGTGTGAAGGGTGGTCAGGAAGAGGAGTACAGGAGACAGGTGGATGACTTTGTTGCTTGGTGCCAACTGAACCGCAGTTAACTGCAGTTAAACATATCCAAGACCAAGGAGATGGTGGTTGACTTCCGTAGGTCTGGTCTACCCTTGCAGCCAGTCTCCATTGAGGGGGTTGATGTGGAGACAGTGAAGACCTACAAGTAACTTGGTCTGCAGCTGGACAACAAACTGTACTGGTCAACAAATACAGACACCCTGTACAGGAAAGGACAGAGCCGGCTCTATTTCTTGAGGAGACTGCGGTCCTTTAACATCTGTAAGAAGCTTCTGCAGATGTTCTACCAATCAATCGTGGCCAGCATTCTCTTCTACGCTGTGGTGTGCTGGGGAGGCAACATGAAGAGGAGAGATGCATCACGGCTGGACAAGCTGGTCAGGAGGGCCGGGGCAGTGGTTGGAATGGAGCTGGACTCTCTGGTTACAATAGCTGAGAGAAGGACTTTGGATAAACTGCTTTCTATCATGAACAATGATGGTCACCCACTTCACACCACCATCATGAAGCAGAGGAGTGTGTTCAGCGGCAGACTGCTGTCACAGAGCTGCACAACAGACAGACTCAGAAAATCCTTCATTCCGAGAGCCATCAGACTCTTTAACTCCTCTCATCGGGGACGGGATGCTGCTACTGACTGAGTTTAACTCAGTCACACCACATGGACTTTATTACTCCACCACTTAATTATTTACATTAACACTTCCCCAACCTCACTTACGTTCAAGTACACTTTACTCATGATTGGTTATTCACATATTCACAATCTCCTTTTAGAACTATATTTGTTACAGATGCATATTTATATTATATTTCTATGTCACATCAGCCACTTTCATAATCAGTGTCATTGCACACTGCACTTTGCTCTGTTAATTATTTAATGAACATCAGCAACATCTACTGCACTGCTCTGTTTACAGATATGTATCTTACCTTGTATAGTAAGTTTTTGTATAGAATTATATATACAGAATATATATATATATTTTTTTTCTTCTTCTTCTTTTTCTCTATTCTTCTGTTTTAATTTATGTTTGAATCTGTTTGTTATTGTATTGTGTTGTTGCTGCTGGATGCCTAAATTTCCTTCGGGATAAATAAAGTATCTATCTATCTATCTATCTATCTGTCTATCTATCTATCTATCTATCTATCTATCTATCTATCTATCTATCTATCTATCTATCTATCTATCTATCTATCTATCTATCTATCTATCTATCTATCTATCTATCTATCTATCTATCTATCTATCTATCTATCTATCTATCTATCTATCTATCTATCTATCTATCTATCTATCTAAATGTGACCACAACTCTGTCTCTGTCTGAGAAACTGCCCTAAGAAAATTGACATAATAGTAATAATAATAATAATAAGAAGAAGAAGAACAAGAAGAAGAAGAAATAAAGTATTATTATTATTATTATTATTATTATTATTATTATTATTATTATTATTATTATTATTATTATTATTATTATTTATTTATTTATTTATTTTCAGAATGTCACCTTAGGGGTTCCATAGTGTAGCCAAGACTAGGCTTAATTATTGTCTGTAATATTCATTTATAGTTTAATAGTATGAAGATTATACAATTATGTATTTTCTGATACATTTTTAGAGTCTTGGACTAAACATTATTTTGAATGGAGATTTTTCCATTAAAAGGAAAATATAGTCTACGACTCGGCTTAATCTGTTTCTAGGAAACTGCCTCATAGTATGTTAATCACATTTTAATTAATTAAAAATTAAAAATGCTAATGCTAATTGTAAACATATCTTATACAAGCCAGTTTAGTTTTGTTTCATAACTGCATAGTACACTTATGTATGTGCTTGTTAGATCAATTTTTGGCAGCCTTTTTTTTTTTTTGGTAGAATTGCTTTGAGTGTATGCATGCCAAACAGCTTTAGCCTCATACTCTTATGAAGTGGTGTTGAAAATAATATGCACAGTACGCGGTTCATCATAATCACACACATTGAGCGGATGCCGGTACTCGCAGCAGCATTTGGCGTCTGGTGTTGTGGCAGTGAATGCTTCCCCGGGTCACAGGTTAGACACGTGGAGAACATCCATTACAGGGTCAGCAGACAGATGGCAGTGATTTCTGAGAGCAGCAGCAGAAGGTCGACCCTTGGTTCAGCCTCTTTGTCAGTGGAGCTCTCCACTTGCTGGAGAAGCGTGGCGAGTATTCATAACACGGCCGGTGGTTATCACTCTACAGCACGGGGCCCGGTAGAGGGACGTTACTGAGGGGTTTGGCTGAGACAAGCTTCAACCTAGAGGTCATTTCTGGAGAGGTAAACATATGTTTGTTAATTAAAAAAAGAGAGGGATGATGCAGCCAGATTCAGGCTGCTACTGTGGGCAGAGTGGTAGTGTTGTTCACATTGCACCAGTAATTACTCTGATAATAAGACTGGTAAAACTGTGATTTTATAGTAAAAAAATAAGAAAATTCACAAATTTTATCTCATTGGTGGGATAGACTAAGACCATTTCAGGCATACAAAATGTAATACTTTTAAATCACAGAGCTGTACAACAGACAGACTGAGGAGATCCTTTGTACCCAGAACTACCATGCTTTTTCCTCCCATTGTAGATGAAAATGCTCCTACAGGCCAAATTAAATTCAGTCACACTGTATGGACATTTACTCATCCATATGCATGGATGGGTATTCATCTATGGGCACATGCATATGTATATATACACATCGGTAGAGTCACTTGAGCCTATAATCTTATAATGTCATTTGCATCATTTGCACTTTTGCCCTGTAGGTTGTTTATTAACTAATTGCACCGTCTACTGCACTGTGCTCCCAACGTTTTAATTACGTTGTCTGTAAGTCATGTGTGTTCTTTGATTGTATTTACCTAATAATGCTGGTTTATGCTGCTAGATGCCTTAATGCGCTTCTGGTTTATTGCATTATTCATCTCTACCTATCTACCCATCAAGTTTTGGATGGTAGAGCATTGAATATTTAACATATTTTAATAAGTAGAATGTTTAGTCTTTAAAGATTTATTTAGATTCCATGATGGTTTTGTTTATGCTTATTTGCACAAATATGAAATATAGTGCTTGTGCACTTGTGCTCTCTCGGGGCTCCGGCAGCTGATAGCAAGCTGCATGACCTGGATTCGACCCAGCGTTTTCCTGATCATAGTGACAGTGCCTTACCCAGATCACCCAGAGCCCCAGTTTTGTTTTTAATAATGCATTTTTAAATTTGGAAACTTTGACACATATGTTTAATATTGTTTATCATTATTATGTATATGTTTTTTTTTTACATTTTATTAAGTTTTATGACCGTGGAAGTTACCTCAGATGTTTCCATGTGTAATTCCAGATGTTATTGTTTGTGTAACTGGGAATGTTATGTAAGATACATTCTAATGATGTAGTGATGCCAACAGTTTTTTTTTTTACTTTGTATCCTATAATAATTATTTCTGTATCATGACAGGCTAGCATTCTTGGAAACATTGCTGAACATTCCTATTAATGTTCTCTGCTAGCTGGATATGTATGATGGTGATCAGAGCTTAAAAAAGAACAATGCATGCCGTGACTTTATTTTTCGTGCTTTGTTTTTTGCATAAATTATGGCAGCAGCCATACACTGTAGTTCATTTATTTAATGTAATTTTATTATGTTGGTTTAAGATAAAAATTGTCAGCCAGCCCTAATAACAGGCTAATCCTACCATGTGTTTACTTTTCCTGTTCATTCCCTTCAGTAAACACTAATGCACTGCTCAGTTTACTTGAGTAATTCTGTGCAGTCTTAACCCCATATTTCTAAACTGTTTTTATCTGGTTTTGAGCCTGAATTTTACCCTTTTAAAACTTTATTAAAAGGGCTTATCACTATATAATAAATGTTAAAGGTAAAATCTCGACCAGATCACTGCTAAAAAAGCATGGCCAGCTCAAGGGGGTTAGGTTGGTTGACTGGCACCACAATATCCAAAATATTCTTCACCAAACTAGTTAACCACCATGACCAGCTTGACCAGCGAGACCCAGCTGGTTAACAAGCATAACTAAGCATGAATAAAATGTTAAGTACTCTACGCTGGCCAAGAGCTAATAGACTGGTTTTGTAGGTTATAAGGTATACTATACTTGTAATAGTATTAAAAAAAAACTTTCTTTACTTTTCTCAACTTTAAGAATGCATAATTTTAGTTGTTATCCAAAATAATTCTTAGTCCCCAAAATGGCTAAAACGCCTAAATGTCAGGAATTAATGTATTTTCATGATATTTGTTTTATTCTGTAGTTTACTACATATTTTGAACAGACAAACTATCCCTTATTCTGTGTCAAAATTACTTAATGAATGGAACAATAGAAATACTTTAAAATGAAATAAAACTCTAAAATAAACTCTTTTTACATTGACTTCCATTGAACGTTTAGAAGGTTTTTTCTCTCTCCTGTAAAGTTGCTGTTTTGGAGATTCTTGTTTTTCATTGGACAGCGACGATATTTAACAAATCCTAAACCAGAAAATATTATTGAATGGTAGAATCTTCTTAAAAACAGTTGTAAACAGTGAACAGACCCAATTTAAATTAAGGGTGTCCCCAAACTTTTGAGCAACAGTTTGCGGCATAAGCGCACAGTTTGAGGTCTTTCTCTCACACATGCGGGTGTGGTATTGTTTAGCTGACTTTTATCATCCATCTTCATTTGTGACAATGACATTCATATAAAAGATGATTAAGCTGTCCTTTTGAATAGGGAACCTAAAGACTAGTGCAGAGCGTAATTACACTGTACCTGCTTTCTGCTGCAGGACAGGTTTGATATATCACTGCTCAAAAGTGAAAAAGGGGAAACTCAAGACTGTGACACCCCTCATTGACTGCCAGTGTATTTCAGATAAAAAAGCCCTCAGTTCTGCAAACACAGCTGCCTATAGGCAATTAGTGCTGCTTTTGTATGGGTTGAATTGGACTTAAATAAAAAAGAGAGATAAAGGATGGAATTTAAGAAAAGAAGCATCATTTTTTTTCTTTCCCATTCCAACTTAACAGTAGATATGGGCAATATGACCCCAAAATAATTTTTACAATATTTTAGGGTACTTTTGCATTTACAGTATTCTTGGTGATATGACAAAATGACAAAAAACAACAGTAATTTACTGCAACCATAATGTAACAAAATATTGTATTGTAAAATAATGTGCAAATGTGTATAAAATGCAAGCATGAGGAATTATACAAAAATACTCTTAAAGCTTCACAGTAAATAATTGACTGTTTAGGCCAAATTCTGCTTTTATCATGATATGAATTATTAAAATCACTATTTCTAGTGTTTGTGACTGTGTGAAGATATACTGTGTACGATATGATATTGTACATGCCTACTCAACAAAACTAGCACCAGTACTCGGGAACAAGACAGTGAAATGCGGGTGTATATATAGGAGGTGAAACAGGTGTGTTCAATATTCAGGTGATGAGCTTCCTGGTTTTGTTTTGTGTGCAGTGTCATGTGATCATGTGAGGGAGTGATGTCAGTATGTGGTGCATTCTGGGCATCGTAGTCTGGTGGCTGGAGAGCACAGGTGGAGTTGATTGTGGGAGAAACAAGATGAGTTGATGAGAGAGAAGCATAAGAATGAGAAGAGAAGGGAGGTGTAAGACTTTGAGTTAAATAAATAAAAAAGTAAATTACCTTCTTAACAACTTTACAGAAACGTAAGGTTTAATCTTAAATAAAAAAAGCACTAATACATCACAAGGCTCTGGAAAAAAGTGAACTATGGGAGGAACTTGTGGCTTCTACAAACTTTGTAAAATAATTTATTTTATTAGCTAAATATGTAATGTGAGTTAACGTGGAGTAAATTTGCAATGTCTGCAAAGATCGCTGACCAGAGCATCATCTCTGGTATGAATTGTAATGCAGACAGCAATCCATTTCTTATCACCCAGCATCAGTGCCTGACCTCACCAATGCAATGGAACTGAATCCCTGCAGCCATGTTTCCCCAAACACACCTCTGTCTCAGCTGCTATCAATCTCAGTCTGATCTGAAGTTTTTATTCTCTAGCGAGAGGAAGAGATGATACAGAGATCACTAAACACCTCTAGGGTGAGAGTTTAAGGTGAAAAGACAAAAGCTTTCAATCCAGGGTGTCAAACTCATAGACTTAAAAAAAAGTTTTTTTCGTCTTTTTTAGTCTTTTAGTTTTAATTATGTGTTGAATAACATTGTGCTATATTATCCATACTGTCCATTGTTAATAAGAAATTAGAAATGCAACAACAAATTATAGGCACTTGAAATATTATATTAATACTATTTATAGTCAAATGTTTGCGTAAAATGAACATTGACAGCTTGTAGACTCAACATTTCTTCCAAATAAAAATATTGTCATTTACAGCATTTATTTTCCAAAAATCAGAAATGGTGAAATTAATGAAAAAAGTAAACAAGTTAGTATTCATTTAGAAACAGCAATGCTAATGTTTTAACTGAGGAACAGTTCAGAAATCAATATTTGGTGGAATACCCCTGATCACAGCTGTCATGCCTCTTGGTATTCTCTCCACCAGTCTTTCACACTGTTTTTGGGTGACCATTCCTGGCTAACAAATTCAAGCAGTTCATCGCGCACAGACACACATACTTATAAAACAGGTCTGGTCGTTAGACACCCAAACATTATCAGGGCAATTTCCAAAATAATATTTTCAGGCTAATATTAATCAAATGCAAAAAATATTAAAATTTAACATTATAATATATTTAAAAATATATATCTATTTTTTTTTACAGTGTTCGACACATAAGTCTTAAACCCAAAGGACCACACTGTGTAATTCCTGACTCCTCCGAATAAAGACCTTTCCGTCAGAAACCCGCAGGTTACCTGTCATGACTAAAGTAAGAAAGTAAGGTGTACATTTATACATAAAAAACAGGTCTGGCCAATAGACAGCCAATTTACTAATTTACAAAATCACACACTGAGTTTACCAGGAGAACCTACTAACAGTCCTTGGCTCAGTGCCAGGACAACATATCTGGAATCGATGAGGCCGACCTTGTTTGAGGTTGGGATGAAAGAAGTATGAAATTAATTTGAGAACCAACAAAGTTCAGTGATAGTTCAGGCATAGTTCAAAAAGAAAGTCTGTATTACTGGTGAGGTTATAAGAAAATAAAATGCACCCTCTGTGTATATAAGTGCAAACCCAGCACACACAGAACTAATGTCTAATGTATAAATTAACATACAAAAATAGCATTATAGAAAAATAGAAAAATGTTCACTCTTTAACTTTCGTTCACTTTAATTACTAATCAAATATTTATTTAACAGTCTCTGGGTTTTGAGGATTTAGAGCTCTATGGAATGAAAGTGTAAATGCACAGAGTACTTTTAATGCAGATTATTGTAAACACATTTTGGGTTTTTTGAGTATATTTTTTGTGTTATTTTGCTATTGTGTTATTCATGCGATTGTCAAATGTAGAGAGCAAAAAATAAATAAAAAGCTACCAAACTGCCAGGACACTGATACCATTATTTAGAATATTCTGTCCCCAATTCATGAATTATACATCTTTCAATTTAAATTAATAGGAAAAAAGGACTGCTGCTGCTGCTTTACGTCCGGTCTCGTACAATAATCTTTTATTATACATAAATAAATAACCAATCAAATAAAGCAAACGCACAGCTTTATTTAACTGTAAGGTAATTCAGCTATGCATTTAATCACAGAGCAGAATTATTCATACAGATTTAATATCAACACAGGTATAATTAAGTTTATATTATCTAATGATACAGTAAGTGAGGTGCACTCTGTGTAATGCCTTGCTGATTTGGACTGCATGTAAATATATATGAGCAATATTAAATTGTGCTTAAAACAATACATTTTCCTCATATATATTTACATACAGTCCAAATCAGCAATCTTTTAAATAAAGATTTCATTTATTAAGGGAAAAAATCTGTACAAACCAATAAAGCCCTGTGTAAAAAAGTGTTTGCCCCCCAATAAACACACACTTTTTTTTTGCCCCCAATAAAAACAGTTTTTTTGTAAAGCTAAGTTCAATTTCACTACTAACCACAACCAATCAGGCCTGATTACTGTCAGACCTGTAGAATCAAGAAATCACTTCAATAGACCGGTCTGACAACATAAGGCAGATAAAAGATCTCAAAAAGCAGCACATGTGTGAGCTATTATTCACAAAATAGAGTTCTTGAATACATGGACCACTGGTGAACCTTCCCAGGAGTGGCCGGCTGACCGAGATTATTCCAAAAGTGGTGATAGTGTGATGGCCTGGGTCTGCCCTGCAATGAGTCTGAATTAAAACAATACTACAAAAATGAGTGGACCACAATTTCTCCACAGAGATGTGAAAGACTCATTGCAAGTTATCGGTAAAGCTTGATTGCAGTTGTTGCTGCCAAGAGTGACACAATTAAGTTATTAGGTTTAGGGGCAAAACTTTTTTACACAGGGCTAGATTGTTTTTTTTTTTTTTTCATTTAATTAATAAAATTATCATTTAAAAAGTGCTTTTTTATATGTACTCAGGTTATTGTAATGAAGAGGCAGAATGCATGCGCAAGTCGGTTTTATTTACCATATTAGCAAAAATAAACAAAGAACAACCACTATGGAATAATATAAGGAAAGGAAACTAAAACAAAACACAATGAAACAGAGGATAACTAAAAGACTGAAACAAACAAGCAAAAATAACCAAAAGAAACAAATAACATAAAGCAAACCTGAACACTGAAGACAAAAAACACAGCAGGTATGAGGCTAAACAAAACAGATTTGGAGAGAGTCCAGATCCGGACAGAGTAACAGGACACGGTCAAACAAAAAGCTTGACAGAGAACAAAAGAGCACATGGGGTATTTATACAAAGGCACACACTAGGGACACCTGTGGAGCTAATGAGGGGGCGGAGTTACAAATGAGACAGGAGGGGTTACCGATGACAAGGCGGGGCTAAGGCAGAAACAAGACCAAAACACAACAGTAGCACATGGCTGGGGAAAAATGACAGGTAAACAACAGAGAACAGAGGACAGGAGCAGGAAGGAACCAAAAAAGGAAAGACACTGGACAGACACAGGCTACGGTGTGACAGGTATCTTGATCTGGTATTAAAGTTTGTTTGATTATCTGAAAAATATCAGTATGACAAAAAAAACAAAAAACAAAAGAAATCTGCAGGGGGACAAATACTTTTTTCCGCTCCTGTATGTTTTATACACAGAGAGAAAGGGAATGATTCCAGGGGACTCTGCAGTACACAACAGGAAATCTCCTGTGGCAAACTGCAATTTGTTTTGGTAAGAGAAACATAGTAGTTAGAAAGCAGAATGAATCATATGAAAAATATGGACTGTAGATCTCACTAAATTACCTGCCACAGGTGTTCCATGAGCAGTAATGCACTCTACAGTATTACTAAACAGAGATTTATTGACAATTTCAGTCGAATCCCTTACTAATTATTAACTAAATAGTCTGTATACAAAGACTAAAGCATTTAAAAATATATTACTATGTGTATTTATAACACAGAACACTCAGCATGCAGCTTGTCTGGAGGGTCTGCACTGTTGATGCAGAATTCCTGCATGGATTTGTATTCTGTGAGCATTTATCATTAGCCTACTGCAGCAGCTCTGGACTTACATGTCCATTTTTCTTCCACTCAAGGCCTTGGGAGGAGAATAAGTGCATTTTACAAGGTCTGTGAAAGTGCAGCAGACTTGGATGACAAACTTTTACTGGTCTGTGACCATTTCTGTCTTATTAAGGTTAGGTTTTTGATGGGTCAGAGAAACAGTCCAAAGCTGAGAGTAGCACAGAACAACATGTGCACTTATTTTATTATCATTTGATGATGCAACCAACATGTATATAGGAGGAAATGATGGAAGGGATGGATTGCTATTAAGAAGGAATGGGAATGTTTGTTCGATGCCAGATTATCTTTGGTTTTCATTACCTGTACTTTAGCAGCCCAGCCTTACGTTAATTAGGGCCTAGAACAGGACAATGATCCTCCACATACTGCTGCTCAAGAGCTTGCCCTTAAGACCCAGATACTATGTCATTGCCAGCTGCATGAGATGGATTATTACAGGACACCATTCTAAACCTCTAGAACAGGGGTGTCAAACTCATTTTGGCCGAGGGCCACATTGGCATATTGACTGTCCTCTAAGGGCCAGATGTAACCAAATGTAATATAAAATGAACGTTACTACTCCTTAGTGTTAAATAACTCTCAATATATTATTTATTCAATCAAACATTACAGTTGCATGGGAAAAATGTTTGCTTGTTGCTCTATTAACATAAATCCTTTTCATTTGTCATGTTATGAAATCCAAACACTCCATAAATCAAGAACCAAACTATTCAAGTGAATAGAACTGACATCAAATACAAGTATTATTAACTTTGATACTGAAAAGAGGCTTAATAAATATAAAATTGTGAGCTGCTAAGAACATGTGACAGATTTAGCATTTTGCAAAAGAAAAACTGACTGCAACTGCCTTGCATCAAACTAGATGCTTAATTACAAAAACTACATAAACACATAAAACCTGCAAACACTAAATACATTGCAACAGCTACACGATAAATAAGTATGTAACGAACTTAAAATACAAATGCCTGCGTAGATTGTACTCTTTAATAACCGACACTGCCTTCCCATCTTTGTTGAAACAGCCGTCCGTCTGCATCAACTTTTCTTTTTCTGGACATTATGAGAACTTCATACGTAGACATTTGGCATGTTCCATTACACTTGTGTTTCATAGTGTTGTTGCACTGTACTGTTCGGGCAATAAGGGGCATTAAACGACACTAGTAAGGATGCCTACATCGAAGTGAGCAAGGGTGTTTACATGTTTCCCTTTAATGGGGAAACTGAGGGAAACGCCTAAATAAGCAAAACTGTAATTCTTAAAAACCGCAGCTAGCGGTTTATCCCACATATCGTGTATATACTTTCCTCTAAACTGCGAAAGAGCTAGCGCTGCGGTTAGCAGCTAATGCTAATGCTGCTGCTCCCAGCCTTAGTGCTGGAGAAACTTCACTGAAAACTCTTATCAAAGTTTTATAACGCTGTACTTTAGTGGAGTGGCTTTACTGTTCCTTAATACCTGACTGGTAGAATGTATACAAAAGGCACACAGGATTATAAGACACATTGTTGATTTTTGGGAAAATAAAAGGGCTTTAAGTGCACCTTATAGTCTGAAAAATAAGACATGCGAAGCTCAATAAATATTGCATGCGTCCCACTCAGGAATACATCTGTTTCCAGTTTAAGAGATAAAAAAAATAATAATAATCTTATGGAATGCTGCTTCCAGATGATCGAGCAGTATTTTGTTCAGTCACAGTCAACTGAATGCATTTTTTCTGTTACAAATAAAATCCTTGAGACATGGCAATAGAAGACTAAAGAAATAAGATAAAGTAATTGCATTAGATAACACTGAATGCATTCCTTTAAAAAGCATTTCTCAGCAATCGCTGAAAGCTGTAGCAGAACATGTTTTGAAACTGACGTTTTTAAAGGATTGTTTATTTATTTATTTATTTATTTTATGGCAGTTTAGATTTCTGTCATAGATTTCTTTAGTTCATAATCGATATTTAATTACAAAAAGAATTGGCCATTAATAAAGCTATTACTTAACTTTTAACCAAGCGGGGCCATGATTACTGACAGTGCTGTAAAATGGATTTAAAAATTAATAAGCAGAAATACGTACGTGTAGATACGTCAAGCCTAGACTGTTTCGTCTTTTTCACACTGTTGCATGACATTTTTGCTTATTTCTTGTGAAAAACAAATCAGTTGGGTAAGGATATAGGTTCTTCTTCTTCAGAAGAGGTGGAAAGGTATGATGAGCCTGTCATATGTTTTAAAACACATGGATCTTGAAGGTTTTTTTTTTTTTTTCTTAGAATAAATGTTCTCACAGAAGGATTAGATTTCAATCTCAATCTCTCAGTTTTTGATTGCAAGAGTGCAGTTTTCATTTAAACCAAGCTTGCTGTTAAACCTGGAAGGCTCTGGTCATAAAAGCCTTATGAAGTGGGTTTCCCTGGTCAGACCAAGAAACCACTGGTGTAGAAAACAATTGTTTGTGCAATGTACAAGAGCTATATTTCTTTATATTGCATGTGACAGTTGATTTTTATGTGCTATAGTGGTGGGGCAATACCACACTGTATCCTGTAGTATGTTTTGATTGATTGCTGAAGGGATCTATGATCTATAGCAAAAGCAGCATAATTTCCACACGTCAGTCTGTTCATTTCTCATTTTTGTGGTAAAGTCCACATCTTCAACATTAAAGTCCCACTTCCTTGGGTTCCCCTACCATATCAGATCCCTACATGTCAGATCACATCACATCGCAATAAGTTTTAGAGCTTAGATTCTCTGCCTGAACCCGACCAACTCTGTTTTTTAATGCTATTTTTATTTTATATAAACCTATAAAAGTTAGAATGTTATAATCATGCAACTTTATGCTTAAAATAAAAAAAAAAAGTTTCTTCAGAAAGTGTTTTATATTCTTAAACACTGTTGATTATATTATAGTAGAAGAAAGTCGTTGTAAATTGTTATTGTTCTTGGTCTATTTATGTTTAATGAGTGTGGAGAGCATAGCCTTTTTGTTGTTTTATGTGTTTTGCACTAAGACTATATGTTTAAAATAAAAAAAATTTAAAAAATCAGAAAGTGTTTTATATTTTTAGACATTGTCATTTATAGTATATGTAGAGTAGATGGGGAAATAATTTCTTTAAAAAACATAGACCTATTATCTTAAATAATAGGTTTATGCTTCTTCAGTAATCTGCCCCCCCACTTGTGGTAAGAACATGATCTGGTCTCAATCCCACCCAGCTATCAGATATACTTCTTTTTAATTGAGCTAAACTGCTGATAAGGCGCAGTTTAATCTGCTATATTAGCCAGATAACATACTGCTATGAACAAACGCTGTCTCTGCTGCTCCATGCTGTTTACACACTAAGAGTGCGGTACGTGCAGCATTCACTGCTCCCAGCCACGACACTTTTACTACAAGTTTTTACTACATCTGTGTTGCACGTCCCACTGAAAACACTGTGTTTAAAAGCACAGCGGCCTATTTTTAGCCTTCTGTGTTAAATCAGTGTTAAAGCTTCACACTGCACAGATATATGTGCTGGAACACAGAATCTTCTCGCCATGTTTACTTCTTTCCTCCCACGCCAGACAGCTCTGACCAATCAGAGGAGACGATGTGCTTGTGTGGTTTATTGGTGCATTCAGGTTTGTACCTGTGTGAAACCTAACCAAACAGAGGGAGAAAACGCTCTAAATAAACAAATTTATCAACTGATCCGGACCAAAGAAACCAACTACAGGTTCAAAAACGCTCTTTTATACTCAGCAAATTAAGTAAAAAACATACCAAGGATGAAAACTGAGGATGATGTGCTGAGGAAAACAAATGTAAAACCCAACATTCATTGAGAATTCGAAACAGATACAGATAGATCGGGAAAAAAAAAACGCTCTTATAAAATTATGTTGTGCTCCTGGTTCTGCTTGTTTTCAAAAAGTTTGCAAAATTTTGTAGTAAATCTGATACAAACTCCTAAAAGAGAGAGATACTTTATTTTGGAATACACGCTCAAAAATAAAGGTACTGTCAATGTAAAATAAAAAGGAGTAAAGGGACCTCAAACGTTTCACAAAGATTCTTAAGCACTTCTATTTCCTAGCCACTAAAATGCCTAAAATGTGTCTATATCTTTGTCCATTTTTATTCCTGAGTTTTTTCACATTCTCCTGAACAGGTTTCTATGGGGAGTCTCCACTTGTTGGCAAGTGGTCTAGCAGAATGAGCTCACACCTGACAGCTCATCTCTTAAAAAAACAAGATGAACCGCTTGGAGACATCCTCTATCTTTCTGTATGCTGGTTAAGAGCACATGCGGGACATCCCTCAGCTCAAAAACCTCATGAAATATTCCTGCTGTTCTGCTGGAGAGGTGTCATTCAGTGGCCGTCCAGTGTGACATATGGCTGAATCCGTGGCTGTTAAAAGCCCTGCATGACACTCTTCATAGTGATGAGTGACTTGTCACCCGTGTGCTGTACTTGCTGCAGGGCTATTTTTTTATGCAAGCATACACCATCAAGCAATCAATCATAACTTCATTGTTTCTCCACCTATTAGTCATTTATCGGTATATACTATAGTTTAGTACTGTAGTCCTGTATCTGTTTCTCTGCATACTTTATTATTATCCTTCTTACACCCTGTTTATTGTCTTCAATGGTCAAAATCACCACAGGATGGACCTCCACAGATCAGCCATTACTATTTGGGTGGTGGCTCATTAATTCTCACTGTTGTGAGTAATGCAATCAGAAATGCACATCAAGGCCATTTTCACACTGGTACTGGTGTTTTTCTGAGCCGAATCAGTTCATGAGTTTACTTGGAGTGTTTTCCTATTTGATTTGGTTTGTTTCTGCACAACCAAAATGTGACACAACAAACCACAAAATGAGAATGGGCCCTATTTTAGCGATCTATAGCTGTCAACCGTCAATTGTGCACTGCACAGCTTAATTTAGGGCATGTTGATGTGTCTTTGGTATCGTAAGAAAGCAAAAAATACACATTGCGTGACCCAAAACGTGCAAAACGCATGTACTAATTCTCTTTATTAATCACAGGTGTGTTTTTCGGCGTAATGTAACATTAACCAATTAGCGTGTCACTTGCCATTCCATTTAAGAGTCAGGTGTGCTCTGACTTTGGCACCTTGGTATCTTAACAGTGTGGCACTTTTGCGTGTCTCAGCAAAGAAAGCTGACATGTGTATTTACACTGTGAAAGTGTGCGAGCAGGTCATTTACAGGTACAGCTCAATGCCACACACACACACACACACACAAAAGAATGCGCTGCAGCACTCAAAACTAAATTTTGCATCAACAATGAACAGTATACAAAATAAAATAACATTGCTGTTCCTGTAAACTATCTGCTCATGCACCTTTACAGCTTGAATTCGTAGGTCAGTTTCCTGAAAAATGAGCAAAATATTGAAGATTGACTGTTGTCTAGGTTTTAATCAGTCAGTGGAGCACCTGTGTTTTTCACCACCAAGATAGAAACACGCCAAAAATTTAGAAAGGTGTGAAAAATAGGCTGTTGACGAGTGTAAGATAGCAATGAGCATCACAACGCTGCCTGTGCAGGGTGTAAGATTGGGCCCAGTTTCTTCTCTGATTGGTTAGAGCTGTCTGCTACATGTGTCATGTGTTCTAGACCAGCACCTATATCTGTGGAGTGTAAAGCTGCTTCCACACTAAATGCAGAAAATGTGCTGCTGCGCTGTTAAACACAGTGTTTTTAATGGTATGTCCACAGAGTAAACAGAGTCTTGCGGGTGTGAGCAATGAGTTAATAAGTGAAGTAATTATCTGGGTAATAAATTAGATTAAACTGCAACTGAACAGCCGTTTGGCTTTAAACCTGACAAGTATATTTAATAGCGTATATTTGTGTCAGATCAAGTTCGGATCACATTTTCTCCACAAAAAAAAAAATACTTCAGAGTTTGTTTGGAACCAGACCGAAACCACCTTCATACCATTGCACCAAATATTGATAGAATAATAAGTAATAAAGTTAGTAAAAAAACTTTTTTATTTTAAAATGCTGTTCAACCATTGTTGTTCCTGACAAATGAACATAATATAGAATTAATCATATGCACAAATAGTGCTTCTGTGAAAACACTATTTTACCATCCAAATAATAGCTGCTCTGGATTCATACTGTTGTTATGCTTGATTGGTGTATGTCATTACAGTCTAGGATATGTTCTGTAATATTACTAATTGTCTACGTATGTAATGAGTCCCTCTTTGGAATCGTGTTTGAGTGTTTTGCAGTCTTAAGTGTGCAGGTAGCTGCTGTTTATGTATCTGGACACTTGTTTGTGTGGCTGGCTATTATCCTCTTCATTAATTCTTATGGCAAACACCCTGGAGCAAGACCGGGAAGGTTAAACTGACCTTTCTAGTGTCTGCATGTCTTTAACTGCCTCTGAATATAGAAGTAGATTATTATTTCCTGCGCCCACCTTGTGTCCTGTTTAATCGCTGAAATGTGTTCTATGTTCTGAAAACCAATTGATTATCAGAGAACAATTATCTACTGCATTATTCTCTATTGTAAGTGTACACCAATTGAAACCTGTCCATGTATATTGTGCTATATATATTAATATTTCATCTTATTTTGGCCATTCCCAGTTATTGACATGGGCAATTATCTAAAAAGCTTAACTTTAGTTACTTTAGTTGCTTTATTTAATGTAGAAAAGAAAAGTTTATCACAAGATCAAAACATGACATAAACTATAAGTGAAAAAAGGGAATTATGCATAATAAAATGATAATTTTTAAGGTTGTCACGCCCGCTACAGACTGTGATTCAGAACCCGAACCTTCACATTCCCGTCTATGGACAAACCCTGGTTCTAAACTACAACCCCCAGCATGCATCCACCAATGTCATGTGCCTGGACTCATCTAATTCCATGAAACATGCTAAAGGCATAAACTAATTCTCTTTATTTAATCATGGGTGTTTTTTTTCTATGCTTAACGTGAAATAAATGTTAAATCAGCGTGTCACCTGCCATTCCCTTTAAGAGCCAGGTGCGCTCTGACTTTAGCAAATTGTTATTTTAATGGCGCAGCGCTTCTACACTTCTTAGCAGAGGAAACTGACCTGCTCTTTCACACACCTGTGAAGGTGTGTGAGCAACTAATTTTCGTGAACAGCAATGTTATTTTGTATTGTTTATGTAAAAGTTGGGTTTGTGCACTGCGGCACATACTTGTGTGTGTGTGTGTAACAACTGGGGGAAATACTCACATTGAGTGCACACCTACGGTGCCAAGATAGCAATGAACATCTGACTGTTGACGTGTGTCTAGTTTCATTTCAGTCAGTGGTGCATTTGTGGTTTTCATTGCCTATATAGAATACACCTCACTAATTTGAATTGTTTAAAATCCATCAGTACCAAGTTAAATGGTACTGAAAATACAAAACGCTACAGCAAAAGTGATTGCTGCGTATTTTTATATTTTTTATTCTAATTAACCCAGTCAGTGCACTGGCTCTGGTATGTACAAATGCATATACACAGCGAAATCACTTCAACGTTTTAGAATTGAGAAATAAGAAGATAATATGATTTTTTTTTCTAATCATTTTAGTAATTAATCACCTTATTAAGAAATGCATGATTTGCAATATTCAAAAATTTGGCAAATGTCATCAGGACATAACGATAGTTAGATATAGCTTAGTATGTGACTTTATTCTCATGACAGCATTGAAGTTTACAGAGTGTTATTAATATTTTAGAGTAGAGTATTAGAGGTGATTCACTGTTTGTTTTTACACAGTACTTATTTTCAGAAGCACATTAGTCTAAAACTGAATTTGGCTGTAGTTGACCACGGCTCATTAAAAAGTGTAATTGCTTCTGCAGAATTCATCCGGTCTGCCACTGTAACCAATTACCAATACTTCAAAAAGAGCACAGCTTCAGAAACTATGGGTTTTGCTATCTTAGTTCTGGAACCAGCAGAGTAAATCCACATCTGCAGCAGCAGTAACACATCATTTTCTTCATTTATCATTTTTTTTTTTTTCTCTCATTTGCGATGATGAGACTTTAAAGCTTATTTTCATCACAGTAATAGGGGTCCTCTCTTGTTGCAAGGCTGGCTTTTAAGCTTAAGATTTATTCAAATAGTTATCTTTCCTCCTGGCTTTGTCCTAAAACTCGTTGGGTTGTTCATTAAGGAAACCACCATGGGAGAGATCCCACACAGATAAGATCTGGAGATCTGGATGCAGTATTGATGGCAGGTTTTGGAAGCTGAGACGTTTATGCTGCTCTAGGGGTCTCGAGCCATTTAATGATGTGGGCCACAATTTGAATGGGTTTAGAAAGACTTTGAATCATTCAGATTTCTTCATTTAGGGTCCTCAAGGCTCACTAATGAGACTGATGAAATTTAATTTACTAAGCTCTTGGTTGTATATTATGTAAATGCACTATTGGGCAGTTTCCCAAAAAGGAATTTAGGCCGAATCCCATTTCACCCCATGGCCCTACTACTTACCTCTACCACTTGTTTTAGTAACCTAGCTGTTGCTGGTTAACTAGTTAATTTTAGGGCATCATTTGTCTTCAGAAAGGTGAGAGATGGTGCAGAAATGTATTATTATTGTCCATTCCTTAATTCCTCTGTGATGGGGAGCTAAAATTAGCGTTGATTAGCTTTTATTTTATTTTATTTTATTTTTCCGTTACGCCTTAAATGCTGCAGCTTCTGTGGTCTGTTGCATCATTTAAGGGGAAGTTAGCTAGCTCTCTTTTTACTTTCATTTTGAGATCTGTCTTTACTTTCTTTTGTGATCTCTTTTTTAACTTTCTTCTCTTTATTCTTTATTCTTTACTTTCGCATCTGTTTGTCATTCACTTTCTTGTATACATAGTAGTGGTGTCAATTGATTAAAATTTTTAATCTGGTTATCACAACAATATTCTGTGATTAACAGCAATTACTCACACTTGTCCTTAAGACACACGTTTATATAGTGGATATTTAAATATATATAAATGGATGAATGTAAGAAAGTTAAAATGTAATTATATTTACATTAGTAGTCTCAATTAAGATACTATACTATATACTAAGTATATACTTTTGATATGTTTGAGGGGAGATAAAACCAAGGTGGAGCTCTGAAATAAAGAATGCAGGACAAATTGCATAGAGGAAACTATTTTTACTTTATTGAAACATCTCAGCTTGGTTGTAAGTATTTCTGATTCTTGAATTTGAAGCATGCGCACCCCGCAGGCAGCAGGACATACTAAGTTGTAGATGTGGAGTTCAGATGTGCACACAGCCCTAAACAGCACAAATACTAGCGAGTCCCGTGCGTGACGCTCGTACAGCCTCAATGCTTTTGCAGCTCATGTGAACAGGATCAGTGGTGCTCAAGGCTCAAGGTGCAGCAGGTCTGTGAGCATGAGATTGACCATCAGAAGTTGAAGTCCAAAATTGACAGCCCTAATAAACAGATGTCTGAGCCTTTACTTTGCAAAGTATTGCCAACTCCTCCCTTCCCAGACCAAGGGTTATTTTTAGGGCTGTCAACGTTAAAGCGTTAAAGTGTTAACGCGCGCTGTTAATTTGGAATCAATAACGTGTTACTATTTTTTTAATGCAAGTTAATTAGGGCACCAAGTTTGAACCCTACTTCCACCATAATCAGCCCCGCCCCCGCCCAACGCACTCATCTGTCGTCCGGCTGAGTGATTGAAGGCGCGCTCTGAACTTTCAGCTCAGACCCGGTCAGAGAACTTTGTTTCTCTCTCTCTCTCTCTCTCTCACTCTCGCACACACACACACACAAACACACACACACACACACACACACACACACACATACAATTTATAATGCGTTCTTTATTCCAGCACCCTACGTTGATTTTATCTCCCCTCAAAAATACAAATATATACTATTATTTAAATTGACACCACTTATATACAGTAATTACATTTTACATTTCTTACCTTCATTCTTTTATTTACATTTAAATATCCACTGTAAAAAATTGCGTCTGAAGAAAAACAAATGCGATTCATCGCAGTTAATCATAGAATTTTGTTGTGATTACTAGTTATTTTATGTGTTTATGTATTATGTATTTACTTTTAATGTCAATTTACTGTTTCTCTGTCTAAAATCTAGACCCTTTTGGATTGACTCTTATGGGTAACATCTTAGCTGTCTTGCTTGCTTCTCATTATTCTCATATACTTTGTACTACTGATCTGGTCTTGTTGTTAATTAATGGTTTGTTCTTGTTGTTTCTCTTACATATGCAAACATCTGATCCATCTCTTGCCTCTGACACATGCTTTCCTTTCTCACACCTTGTAGTAGCAGTAATAATAATAATAATAATAATAATAATAATAATAATAATAATAATAATAATAATAATGGGGTAGTAATGGAAATAAGAAGCAACTTTTTGCAGTGGCCTAGATTACTTTGCCCTGTGCTTGGTTCACCGTAGTGTATTTGTCTTTTAGCAACAAAGTGACACTTTCAAACACATTTCTGTAATTCTTTCTTCTTATTTTTCCACATTAGTCATTCTGGTTAAGTGGGACAGGAACTCTCCTTGTGGAGGCATCAGCTTCACAGTCAGAATCGCTTTGTAATTCAGCAAGAAAGTTGATACAATTGGAAACTTTGAAGGGGTGGCATGATGTGAGAAAACTTGTTCAATAGAGTCCTATCCCCTATTGGGAAATAATCACACAGCAACAGGGTTCCAGCAAATCCAAAGAGTTTCCATCTGGGTCCTTTCTTTGACTGGCTGTTTTGACTCATAGGAGGCAGAGCTTTGTGGGTAATTCACTGATCGTGTTAATGGAGATTGTATTGAACTGCAGGCTAAATGCTGGATTAACAAAGGTAATGCCCCCCTGCGCTTGCATAGCGGGAAGTTCTGGTCCTGTAGACTTCCATTGTAAACTGTATAGCAGTACATGGTAGACTGCTGTCCATTTAATAATCATTTTTGTTTTATTCAGAAATTATTGTTTGTTCAAAGACTGATGTATTTCCAGAGCAGGTACAGTCTGAATGAATAATGGATAATGGATATAAATAAAAAAATAATAATCATGCACCTATCAAATATCTATATCATTTTTCATAATTATCTAACCTGTTTTGACGTATAGAGTTTCTAGAGATTGACAAAAAGTTAATAATACAACACTCCCCAGATTGCTACAAAACTCAGCATGCATCTCCCACTGCAATATAAAAAGCTAAAAAGCTCTCAGAGGATACTTTTGGGTAGTGTACCTCTTGGTGAAAGATCATTGACTCCATAGATATGCCTTTATGACCAACTTCAAGACGTTTTGCCCAGTTGCCATTGAACTAAGAAAAGCAAGATGGTCATTTTAATGAATTTCCCAGCATCTAAGCTGTCCATCAATCAGCCACCGTCATCTCTGTATTTTTTTTCTTTCTTTTTTTTTTAGTGGTGAGTGGTGCTCTGAATGAGAAACCTGGACTGCTACACACTGAAACCTTATCGGATGAGTTTGTGTAAAGAGGCCTCATGATGAGAGTTATTTATTATTATTATTATTATTATTATTATTATTATTATTATTATTATTATTATTATTATTATTGAACACTGTTTTTAAAAATGATTAGTGGTCAGGACACATGGAACAATGTTGAACCTTCCCAGGAGTGACCAGCCCATGGAATTACTCCAAAAGGACATGGACAGCTCATCCAGGAGGTCCCAAAAGAACCCTGAACAACATCTAAAGAACTTATTGATGAGCCCCAGGACTTTGGGGAAATATTCTGTGGACTGGCGTGGCAAAAAACTAACACTTTAATAATTTCAGTAAAAGAACATCATACTGTATGTAAAACATGGTATGATGGTCTGGGGCTGCTTTGCTGATTTAGGGCCTAGGCAACTTTCTGTAATCGATGGAACCAGGAATTCTGCTCTTAACCAGAAAATCCTGAAGAAGAATGTCCGGCTATCAGTTATCGTTAAAGCTTGGTTGCGGCACAACCAAGTTATTAGGTTTAGAGTAAAATACTCTTTTTACACTGGGCTAGATTGGTTTGGGTAGATCTTTTTTTTACATTAATAAATTAAACTATCATTTAAAAACTGTTTCTTAGATTTACTCGGTTTGTCTTCATCTGATATTAAAATGTGTTTGTTAATCTGTAGGTATTATAAAAAAAGCAAAAACAATATACATCTTGAGGGGGAAAATACTTTTTTTCACTGCACTGTAGAATTACAAAGTTCTCCTATATGCTTAGTAAAGCTAAAGCAATGGATAATGTGTGCAGAAAAAAAGGAGGTGGTCATGATGTTACGCTTGATGGATGTTTGTGTGTGATTTTGATTTCAGTATGGGTGGGAAGTCTCCTCACTTTAAATTGACATATTAACAGGCTCAAGTGGCTGCTTTGTATCGTTGAAAACAACAGATTGAGCAGGAGCTGTACCTGCTGGAGGATCATTAGCGCTATAAAACTGCTCTTTCTCTTTCTTCATGCATAAATATGCTGGGGGTGGGGAGGCGCCCTGAACCGCTCAAACCAATGTTGTTTACTTTTAGCACGGCAAGCTGCCCAGTATGCTAATTTCCTTACTAATGCGAGACCTTGGCCGCTTTTTTCTTCCTTCAGTCACAGTTGGCTCTTTTTCCCCTGCTTTATTCATCTACTTCCTCCACCAGAAGACTGGAATTAGTTTGCATTAGTCATTGCTTGATTGATTACAGACTTGTATTAGCTGTGTTCTTAGTGAAATGTTAACAGTGTTTGACAGCAAGCCTTTCCTGGCATGTAAGAACCAAGAACTGCAGGATTTGTGGTCACTACATTATATGCACACTGTTAAAAGGTTCTGCAAGGGTTCATTAATATCATTGATGGATCTATATAGAACCATGGATACTCAAAGAACCAATTAGATGCCTGTATGCAGTGAAAATGTGAGAAGGGATAATGTAACATTTCTAAATGATTAATGTTTTGTTGCACATAAAACTAATTGAGACCTTTTGTCTATTAGAGTAGACCATAAACTAACCAATGAAACAATATCTTAGCCCCACCCACTGCACTGGACGAAAAAAACGCAACTTATAGGGCACCTTTTACTCATTTTATATGGGTTTAAACACAATATGTATCATGTTTATTTTACTTTGTATCTATGGGAGGTAAAAAATAAATAAAACTAAAATGAAAATACAAAAAATAACTTTATTTTTCCAAATGTGTTAAAGTATTATGACAGAATTAAAAATAAAATTAAATCAATTCATTTGCAATTATTTTTTTCACTTGAGCATGAGCATATGTTTGGAAAAAAGAAAGTGCAAAACAGTATTTACATTTTAATATTTTTAGCGTTTGACATTTCTGTTTTGTTTTTGGCAGGATTTACTTCCCATATCTATGGGTAGTTTGTGAAATCATAAAAGTCTATCAAATGTTTTAGCTTATTGGATTTAATGTTATATAGATTTTATATTAAAATATATTAATATTTTATATTAATATATTATATATTATAAGTCTTTATTGTCCTGTGCATTCAGGACAGGAGACATTACTTATTCACCATAATTGTCTGGTGAATAAGGGTTAAGCCCATTTAAATTCAACATGGAGTAGATCAGGGCAATATGATGATATTTTATTGTATTATGATACATTTACTTATTGTATTGACAATATGCTTTTTTAAGCATATTAAGCAGGACACCATCACCTCTGTATACAACGAATAAAATGTGCACATAGAAGCTGGGCGAACTCCACTGCTGAAGACACTATGCGACAAGCCACAAAGTATGAGCACTGCTCACAAATTTAATTTGCATGAAGTATGTGGAAGAAGTTCACTTACATATATTTGGACCGGACTTTCGGATTCTCCGAACTAAAATAGCAGGTTTCTAAAGGAAGAGAGTTTGGTCTGACCAAAAGAGGCGGTCTTGGTCTACTGGATCTACTGATTGTGTATGAAAACACTTTTCTAAATCTTAAGGACTTTTGGAGCAATTACAGGAAGTAACTGCATTATTTAAACAAACCACATGAAAAAAGAATTAGTCTTGTGCTGAAACCTTTTACACTCATTCTGCTGCGGGGCAAAAGCATGTACATGAAGGAGAGTCAGATTCTGACAGAGGCATAGAATTTGTCACGACACCTGGCAAAGGAACTTGTCAAATTTATAACAAACCTTTTAATATGACTTATAGAGAGACTCCGCCCACATAGCTGATGATAACAGGATGTAGTACAGTTCTTTGGTCCTTCACTAAACTGCAGTGTGAAACTGAAACTAACCGGACCAAATGTACCTTAAACAATCTAACAAAGACCTGAACATTGGTGGAGACTCTGGTCTAGATGTTCAGGTGTGAGCATGCCCTTATTGATCCTCTAAGCATCTTAGCATTAAGAACATCTCAACATAGAGAGAGTGCTCAGTGCAAAGCTCACTCGACCATCTAAAAATCATCTTAGTGCTTAGAATCTTTTGGGAAATATATATTTTTAATTATTATTATTTGATGAAAACAATTGCAATATATTTGCTTGCTTACAGTATTGCAATGCGGCGTATCATGATATATTGAATCATCAGCCCTGTAACGCAATACTTATTGTAACAATAATATGTTCTTGCCAATACTCAGGCCTGAATACATGATATATCAATGTATTCATCAATCATGATATATATAACAAATCACATATAATTAAAAATATTTAATTTATTTTTTTTTCCTTCAAATAGAAGTACGTTACAGTGGTGCCACTATAGAATGGTTCAAAGACTAGGAAACAAAAACCAACCTGACACATACACAGCAAGGTAGCGCACACAAAATCAAAAACTGGCATACAGGAGACAAGGATACAAAAGACTCGACACTGAACACTCAAACAGAGGGGCTTAAATACATGAGGAGAGAGAGAAACACCTGGGCTTGGATAACGAAGGGGCAGGGTTACAAACAAGACACAAGGTGAGAACACTAATTGCTGGGGCAGGGCTAGGGCGGAGCTAGGGCGGAGACAGGTACAAAAACACAACAGAAGCACATGGCTGGGAACACAAGACAGGTAAACAGAGGGGAGGAGCACAAGAGACCAAATGAGGTAGAAACACAAGACAGACACGGGCTAAACTGTGACAGGTTCTTAACGGCTCCAATGAGCTAACAGTATAGATAACAAATTAAAAATTTGAACAAGTGACAGAAAATACTATATATATATATATATGTATAGTGGGATTTGTCTATATTGTGATTTTCTCAGAAACTCCAGAAAAGCTTTATTGCATATGTAGCAGGGTTATAATTGTCAGTGTCAAGTGTTCCGCAGAGTCGCAATTACAGCTTTACTTAATGTTATTTATCGCTGGTTTGATTGGCAATGTCAAATTTTCCATAGCCTGTAAAATTAGAGATGAGATGCGATATCAAAAAGAGCCACATTTTCAAGGACAACACTGATTTTGTTTTATTGTCATTTTTACTGGATGTTTCAGCAGTTCCATATTTTCATGCAATCAGTTTTGTTTAATGGTAGATGGTGGAGCTTTCTGACATGCCTCCCTCTGTCTGATGAACTGGCCTTTGCACACTTCCAGTTATAATTACTGATTTAGAAGACCACTATTATTCCCAGACTGATTAAGCAGAATTGCAAACAGGCAAGAGGCATTTATTACTGGACAGCTACTCATTCCCAGAGCCCAGCCTTCATCATCAAGCCCCTGGCTTCCAAAATTATACCTCTGATTGTGCTTCTTTATGAGCGGAGGGTCTCTGGCTCTGCAGGCGAGGCCTGGCTGCTGTTTACTGTTTAGGCCTGTTTGCTGCAGCCTATCTAAATATTGACTGTTGAGTTGATGTTAATAGAATGTGTAATTAAGTGGTCTTCTGTGATTTGATTCCTGTTATGATTCAGGGGGTCATGGTTTGATTCAAGAGCGAATGTTCTGCTCAGTTGGGTAAACAGAGGGCATTTGTGAAACACTGTGAATATGAACGTCGCCTAGCTTTGCCAAGCATTCACACAAAGCAATCCAGGCTGTTATCATACAGAGTTCCCCAATGGTGGAACAAACTACCTTCCACTACAAGATCAGGAGAATCTCTCACTATCTTTAATAAACTCCTGAAGACAGAGCTCTTCAAAGAGCACTTACTCTCCTAACACCTCTAACTAACTACCTTCTACTACCAGATCAGGAGAATCTCTCACTATCTTTAATAAACTCCTGAAGACAGAGCTCTTCAAAGAGCACTTACTCTCCTAACACCTCTAACACACTAACTACTTCTAACCTCATTTTCTTCTTCCCCTCCTTCACTCCTCTATCCTATTATTTCCCTTTGTCCTCCTTTAGGCCCTGTCTAAAGATGTTGCTACCTTTAACTTCTGTTACTTTTGTACTTCACTGTAAGTCGCTTTGGACAAAACATCTGCCAAATGTAATGTAATGTATTGTAATGTAATGAATATATCTGCTATAGAATGTAGGATAGGGGTGGGTGCTATGACCCTAACATAATATACCAAAATATATCCAAGGTAAATATCTATTTTATTTTACTTATTAAAAAATATATATACGTTTAAGATCTATCTTTAAAAAATAATAAGTAAGATTAATTTTGTATAAATCCACACAAAAAAAACAAATAATTCAGTTAACCAAAAAAATCTGTAAACCTTTGTAAACTTTTGTGTAAACAACTGCGGCTTTCTAAGGCTCTGATATGTATGAGATAACAATAATGTAACAAAATTACATATACAATACAATATAAAAAGTGTATAATGTAACAAAACATCAGCCCCAATTATAAAATGCAGAATATTTAGTGCATGCATGCAAACTTACATTACATTACATTGCATTGTATTTAGATGAATCTTTTAAACATAGTGACTTACAAATGATGAGGTACATAAACAATAAAAGACATAAAAGCCCATGACAAAAACTAAAATGTTTAGCAGAGCTTGAAAGGGGCCAGAGGTGTAATATTGAGATAGAGGAAGAAAGGAGAAAGAAAAAAAAACAATTATACAAACATACCTTTAATGCTTCACAGCAAATAAATTAACAAAGCAAAATAAAATAATGTATTATAAAAAAGATCAAAATATTATTGTGAAACAATATGCCACAGCACACCCCTAATCATACTGTTGCATTACTTAATTCATTATTTACAGGAAAAGTTTATTGGCAAAAAAATAAATAAATAAATAAGTTGGACTATTTGTGAATTAATAAACCTCTATATATAGCGACCTATTTGATCTGTCAATCATTCAGCTTGATTTAGGGCGTGACAGTGATTCGTGTGTCACTGTTGTAACGACGGGAAAAGTACAATTATTGGTATATTGAAATAACAAAATTATTGATTAACATGAAAAAAACAATAACAGGTGCACTGTTTGTGGGGTGTAAGATTGTTGTAAGATTGTAAGTTATTGGGTTTTTAATTCTCCTTTAAAGACACCAACTTGCATACATGCTTTTGTTTGTTGCATATTTTGATGTAGCTGTGATACAGAGTAAACAGTCATAACTCTAATAGTCAAATAATGTAGTCACATGAAGCAAGTTATCCTGGTGTGCATGGAAGCATCCTGTGAAAAAAAAGTGCAACGTGAGCTGGAACCGGCTGCATTGATCTTGGCATTGATTTACTGTGTGACCTTGTCCTTGTGATTTTAGCCAAATATTCATGTTCTGTCCTATGTTTCATCAATAAAAACACATAAAATACTAGCAGACCCCAGTGGAAATGTATAACATGAAGTGGATCAGTCATTTGAGAAACTGTCCTTCTTGGAATTATGTTCTGAGTTTGGAGTTGTGGGAATTAAACCATATATTGATGACATTCTTATTATGTCGGTTTGTAAAGGAATCCTTCCAATGAATCTTAATGATATTAATAATGTAAAAACTGCCCTTTTGGAGAAATCTGATATTTTCTTTATGTTTCTATTGTAAGCTATTACTACTATACTACTGTAAGTTATTTGTCTTTTATGAGATAAAAACACAACCTATGTGGTTTGGGATGAGTAGGAGTGCATGCAGAGTAAAGGAAAAACAGTTAACAAGAGCTCCGCACCTCCTTTATGACAGCTGGAGAACCATTCCAGGTTCTACCTCATAAAGGTGACTGACAAGCAGCCAAGTGGGCAATACTACTTTGCAGAATCTAAAGTATAAAATATATTTTGGTTTGATTCACAACTTTCTGTTTACTTCATGCTGCATGTTTGTTCTATGATAGTTTTGTTGGCTTTAAAATGAATCTACAATAAATAAAATACTAAAAATAAAGAAAAAACATGAAATGAAAAGGAGTGTCCAAACTTTTGACTGTGTTAATTGAAAGCACTCTGCTTGTTTGGAAGCTGATTTTGTCCAATTTTTTTACTCGTTGCGAGTGTGAGCTCTTAACCACCAGAAGCTCATCAAAGAATGACTGTGACATTTCCGAAATCACAACATCATAATGAGTAGCTTTAGCAAGCAGGGATAACACACACAGCTAAAGAGTGTCAATTTGTGCTGTTTACACACGTTTGGAAGAGTGAATCTGTCCATGTTTTACGTCAGTCTCTGGACTACAATACCCAGAATGCACCTCACACGGTCATATGACACTGCACACACTGCACTACCAGGAAGTCAGTCACCAGAATATTGATTTCACCTGTTCATCTCTGTATTTATACTCCTTCACTCCACACACACATCACTAAGTATTGTCTGGTTTACCCCACTTTACAAAGTTGATTAAAGGTATATTTAACTCTTACTGATATTGACCCTGCTCATTCTGAACACTTATTGCACCACCCCTTTATTTTATAAAGTCTGTTTATTGCATCTGTGCATGTCTAAATACTGTCCATTCATGACAGTTTTGTTTTCCTTTAAATCAAATACATTAAATTATTGTCTCTTTTATATGTATTTGAATTCCAAATGTAGTTAAAATTAAATATATTTTATTGAAACAAAAATATTAAAATAAAAGGCCAATTTAATGAATCTCTGAAATAGGGCTTATTGTGGTGCCGCATAATGTTTCTCCATTAATTAAAATAATAAACTGTGGAAATAGTTAAAGTTAAAAAAAGATAATTACTGCACTAAAAATCAAAAAGTGTTTTTTTTATTATTTTATTATTAATGACACTGGCTTTTTAAATGTTTCTCTCTACAGCACCCTATATTGTACACTTTAATGATTTGCCATGTTTCCTGATTACTTTTACAGCTGACTATATGTGTGCCTAATGATGTGTGCTAAATCTCATACAAGGCATACAAGTTGGGGTTAAGTGGAATAAGTTCAGGCTAATGCTAAGCCTGTTAGCCCATTAGCCTTATATCATCTGGATCACTGGGTAAAGATAGTGGTGTAATTGGTTCTGCTGCTGGACCTGCTCTGTCCTGAATAATGTGCTCTTCTGTAACCTGAGTCACTTTGGTAATATCTGCTGACTCCAGGTTTTTATCTCTTTTATGTTCCCTATGGTAATATTTAGAGATGCATGGTTTTATACCCAAAATGATAATATATGCTTATTTAAGGCATTACTGTACTGGCCATATACAGTATCTGTTATTAAGGAAACTTTTTTTTTAATAATATGATTACATTGTGGATGATGTCCCTAAAACACTTCTTTTATACACACAGTTTATTATTAATAAGTTTTGGTGCTGTATGCTGATCCATCCATCCATCCATCAACATTTAGCCATCCATACATCCATCCGTCCATTCACCTGTCTACCTACCCATCCATCCATCCATCCATCCATCCATCCATCCATCCATCCATCCATCTACCTTCCTGCCCAATTATCCATCCATCCATCCATCCATCCGTCCATCCATCCATTCACCTGTCTACCCACCCATCCATCCATCCATCCATCCATCCATCCATTCACCTGTCTACCCACCCATCCATCCATCTACCTTCCTGCCCAATTATCAATCCATCCATCCATCCATCCATCCATTCATCCATCCTCCCATCCATCTTTCTATCTAAATTGACTTGCAAAAGTATTCATAGCATTACTGTATTGTCCATATATATGTTATTAAGGAAGCTTTTTTGAAATAATAAATATACACTGTGGATTGTTTATATGATTAGTTTTGGTGCTGTCCATCTATCCATCCATCCATCCATCCACCTGTCTGTCCATTTATCCATCCATCCATCCATCCATCCATCCATCCATCCATCCATCCATCCATCCATCCATCCACCTTTCTGTCCATTTATCCATCCCTCCATCCATCCATCTACACTGGCTTGCAAAAGTTATCATGCTCCTTGAATTTTCCACGTTTAGTCACCTTACAAACACAAATAAATGTATTTTACTAAGATTTTAAGTGATAGACCAACACAAAGTAGCACATAACTGTGGAATGAAAATGATACATAGTTTTGAAATTGTTTTTTGTTTGATTGTTTTTTTCTCCCATTTTCTCTCTATTTAGCTAGAAGGCCAATTGTGCTTTCTCTGGGCTCCGGCAGCTGATGGCAAGCTGTATGACTGGGATTTGAACCAGTCTAATGGAGTACAGTTTTAATGTGATAATCAAACTGGGATAATGGACATTGTACATATAGAAGCTGCCAATGTGATTGGCTTCATTTTCTGTGAGAATGTGTATGTGGCAGTGATTTTATATTTTACTCTTAACTGTAACATTAAAACCTGTTCAATATAAGCTCTTCTTGTAAGGTTTAATATGCTGCTTGCTATTCTTTTAAAAAATAGCTAATGAAACTTTTTTTTAATCTTTTTTTGTACATTTGGATACTTTGGATCCTTCAAAAATAAATGTAAAGAAACAATAGTTTGTGTATATTTGATAGCTATAAATGATGCTGGTTGTTACTATTTTTGCAAAAAAAAAAATACTAGTAAAAGCTGAATAAAACTTTTTGACAGTTGTTATGAAAGAAATCAATTTTTCTGTATTAAATGCTCATGTATTTTAAATATCATATTTTTTACAATATTTCCCAGCCCTTTAGACCAATCAGAATAAGTTCTGTTGCAGTTTTACTTATCATACTAAAATTGTATGTGTGTGTATGTATAGAGGCTGCACAGTAGTATTGATGCACAGCCGCAGAGATGTAACAAGGGTCGCAGCAATAGAGCTTTAGTTCCCTTTAAAGAGCAGCGAGACAAGTACCTCTCCCCACTGTCTCTCCCTGTCTCTGAGATTCAAATTTGAGTTAAAAATTCACCTGAGTTACTTTGAACACTTTGACACTGTTCCAGGGGGATTCTTGTGGGATCACAAATGTAACTGTGGCATGATCTCAAAGGCATCTGTACTAGAGAGGAAGAATTTGACTGCTGTTTAATGTCTACCCCTGTGGAGCAGCACTGGAGCTATTTTCAGCTAGCTGGGATCTGTTCCAACATGAGAAATGAACAGGGAGGGAAAGATTTTCCTTACCTCTGAAATGTTACTTTTACCTGTTTTTTTTTGTCACACTGAATAAAAATGAGAAAGAGTAGAACAGCAAAGTCTAGATGAAAGTAGGTTATAGAGAATATAAACTGTATTTACTTCCTTTCTGATCTGTTCAGTTGCAGGAATCATATTTGGAATAAACTGTGCTCACTGTATACTGAGTTTAAGGTTATACCTCAGTTCAAATAAACTATTAAACATACAAATAGTTATTTATCCAAATCTTATCCTCAGTTAAACCAATATTATTTGATTGATACTCTTTTTATGTTTACAATCTGAGTAAAATTACTGAAAAAAAAACCTTTGTGTGGTTGGGCATAAGTGATAGCATGCTATTAACAAATAAAGCAAAAGCAAATAAACTCCTTATCACAATCAGGTATTTCTTCTTCTTCTTCTTCTTCTTCTTCTTCTTCTTCTTCTTCTTCTTCTTTTTCTTATTATTTTAAATCTTATATTTTTCTTCTATTTTATTATTATTCTTGCAAATTTTTGTCTAGTTAATGCATTTTTTGAGATATCGACTCCGTTTCAACTCGGACATACAGTTTTCGTTAAAAGTACATTATTGTCTGCGTTTTTGCCGATGGAAAATGATTGCATATGCCACAATTTTTGAGATACACCGACCAAATTCGGAAGGCCTATAGAACTTACTGCATTCTTGCCGAACGAAATTGCCCCATTGGCACACACCAAGTGACTCGGAATGCCTTGTGAGGCCAGCTTTCCAGTACTGTGTGAATGGAGGAGCTATTGGATGAACCAGCTACTGCTCAAAAGTTTTGGATGCCCCACACTTCCAGAGCAACCTAGTGTCCATAGCTGCGCAATGTATTAGCATTTATGTGAATATGTATTTGCGTATCGACCACTTAGCAGCAACACAGGAACCACCTTGGACACCATAGCAACACTTTAGCAATTACCTAGCAATATACATAGACAGTAAGTAGAGTAGACAATAAATACAAGTATGTACATGTGTGAATAAAGTTCAGCTGTTACTACTCCAAAGGTGTGAAAAGTATTGACATTTATTATTCAGGTAGAAATTCAGATACTAGGGTTTAAAATAGTTCTGTAGAAGTTGGAGAATCGACAGCTTTTTACTCTTTAAATAAATGTGTAAAAGTACTGGTTTCACAACTACTTGTATAAAAGTATAAAAGTGAAAGTAATGTAAGGGGGAAAAAATGCAATTGAGGCAAACCAAAAGCTTAAAATACATTTTTATAAAAGCCATAATGACTATAATGTGATATTAAAATGTTAATAATGATAAATGTGGGGTGCACTAGGCTGTTCCCTGTTTCAGCTGCATATATACCCATTGAAAATGAATGTATTTTAGTAGAATGTAAATATATTAAAGTTAAAGATTAGTTGGACGTTTGTCTGGTGTTCTCTTAAGTCTCTGCATGGATCATCTTCATACTAGACTACATACGTCTGTTATGTTCTTGCTGGAGTGTGGTCGGGGCGTGACGTGCAGGTGTGATTAATCACAGTATAAACCAATAGGGTGTGTGTATATATATATATATATATATATATATATATATATACTTCTCTACATCCAACCACAATCAGAATTACTCTATCTGGATGGAGAAATTTATCTGGATAGTTTTGCTGGTAGTTAATATTTTCTTACTAAGTATGTACCATAAAATTACTAGTACTTTTTGACAATTTACTTGTTAAATACATGCACTTGCTGTACTGTAAAATAATGTGCTACCAGAAACTCAGTCTTCTCAATGTATTTTTCTCGTATTTTCATGTTAACAGCTTGTTTTATCAAAGCTTTTATTCATCAAAGCAGCAAAATAAAAAGCATTCCCAGGCTGGTTTGCTTTCCCTAAGGTGTTTTAGTCTCTGTGTAAGATTAGACAGAAAAGGGTTATGCACATTTTGTGTTTGCTAGGTACCACACACTTATGAATAAACAGTTTGAACTGTGTTGGCTAGAGTGTTAATGGCCATATGGTGACTAACCATAACTGCAGTATTAGTCAAAAGTTTGAATCAGCAGATTTTCAGTTATTTTCTTTCTGTGGTAAAATAAATGCTATAAATGTTGAAGCAAAATTACATGCGATTAAACTGCAGTTTGGCGTTAATTTCATGCAGTAATAAAGTATTTTTACATAACCTTGTGACAAATTAGTGATTTTATTAGTGATTATTAGTAATATAATCACAGCATTGCTGTTGTTTGAGCTTAGATTAGGTACTAAATCTCATAACTAACTCTCACTAAAATTGAAAAACCCATTAGAACTAGACTGAAAAATGATCAGTTAAAGAGTTAAAAAGTTAAAAAACTAGACTAGTTTTCCTCTAGACATTTATTTACTTTAGTTTGTTTTGTCTCCCTTCCAAACATGTGGGAGTTAAATGGAGAAGCCTCATAAATGTGTTTGGTAGATTCTGAGGTGCTGAAGTTTTTCTCTAACAGCGTGAGTAAGAATTTCATGGTCTGTTCTTTGAAAACAAAAATTGTCTTTGAACTGATAGAGGAAAAGAACACGGTATCTCTTTCTCTATCCTACCTGACCTTTTTTTTTTCTTTTCAGAACAGCTTGTTTCTTTTTTCTGTTTTCTTTGTTTTGGGTGATCTATGAATACGATTGTGCCTCTACAAAATGGTAATAATTAAAAAAGTATGATTCTGAACTCTATGCAAAAAGACATATTTATAATTTTTTGAATCTTTTTTATCCCATTTTCTTCCAAATTTACAAGGCCAATTACTCAACCCACTCATGTGGACTCCACCTATCACTAGCAATGTCCCAACAATGCCCCGCCTCTTTTTGAAATGCTGCTTATGTAGCATTGCTGAGTAGTCTGCGTGCTCGGAGGAAAGCACAGCGACTCAGTTTTGATACGTCAGCTCCCAGACATACTTTGGAGTGATGTGGGGAGAAATCACCATCTACTCACCCAGAGAGAGCAGGGCCAGTTGTGTTCTCTCAGGGCTCCGGCAGCTGATGGCAAGCTGCATAACCGGGATTCAAACCAGAAATCTCCTGATCATAGTGACAGTGTCTTAGTCCACAAAAAGACATCTTTATAGATATTAGAAATTAGATTTTTAGAAAGTACTTTAGGGGTGTTACCATGACAGCTTAAATAACCATTTGAATGTTTAAATGGTTCTTTGATTTGGCGCATACTATCTTGTGGATGGCTGAAAACAGTCCAGTCAGAATATTATGACCATCTCCTTGTTTCTTCTTGTTTCTACACAATTTTTCAGCTCCACCAGCATACAGACTGTAGTCCTGTTTCTGTTTCTCTACATACTTTATTATCCTTCTTCCACCTTTTTCATCAATGGTCAAATGGTCAGGACCCCACAGGATAGACCACCACAGAACCGCACAGCATTGTTTGAATGGTCTAAGGTAGCAAACCCGACTTTTAACTCAACAATAAACAGAATAAAGAATAAAATTACATTGCTGTTAACTTAAATGAGTTGCTGTGTATATCTTCACAGCGTGGACACGCAGGTCAGTATCCTCTGCTGAGATGCACAAAGTGCCGTACTGTTAAGATACGAACATGCCAAAGTCAGAGCTCACCTGCCTCTTAAAGGGAATGGCAAGTAATACACTGATTGGTTTATCTCACGTTACGCCTAAAAACACACACATGGTTAATTAAGAGAATAAGTACATGCTTTTTTGAGCGTTTTCAAGCCTCACAAGGCATATTTTTGGGGCCCTCTTGATGATACCAAAGACACACCAACACGCCTTCAATCCAGCTGTGCGATATGTATGTATGTATTGACCAATTCGCTAAAAATTGCTAAAACAGTGTGGTTCATATTGAGACTCCTGTCTTTCGTAAATGATTGTGTTATTATTTAGGCAAATCCAAGACTTCATTGAGGTCTATAGTAAACCTCAAGAGAAGCTCTTTATCTCAGTAGCAGCAGGAGACTTATGCTAAAAAGTGTGATCGTATTATTGTCTATGAGAAACTATTAGGGAGATCTACTTTTACAATTTTCTTACTTCTGGAAATGTCAATAAGGCCCTGATTTGTTACTTTAAATTAGGTGAGTAACCTCTTACTTGAATGGTCAATTGTAGATTTCTCTAAATGTCTGTTAAATGAAACTTAACCATAAATTGAATGTAAATGAGTCTCTATAGAACCTAACCCTAATCCCTAAACCTAACCTCAAACATGAATCCACCTAAAACCTAACCCTAATACAAATCTTAATCTAAAACCTTAAGTCTAACCCTAAACCCAGCCTTAAAATGTTAAGATTAGGGTTCAGGTTAGAGGTGAATGTGGGGTTACATTTATTTTGTCTCATAGAGTCTCATTTACTTTTACCTTTCACATCAGTTGCATTCAGTCAATAAATGTTATATGTTAAACGTTATTTGAATATTAATTGAGCATCTATGAGGCGTATATAATGGCACATGGCAAGAGTTACCTAGTGTTTCCACTGGTATTAATACTCCAAATATTTAAAAATCCAGAATTGGCATTTTTTTTGTATCAGAAGGGGTAAAAAAGTTGTATTGGTGCATCACTGATTTTTGCCAAATATATAATACAAAGCTATTCTGAAAAGCAAGGACTTTACTGCTTCTTTTTATTATTTACCTTATTGACTGCAAAAAAAAAGAACAGGTGTAGAATAGGTGTTGTTGGTGATTAGTGTGTAAGTGTTTGATGTATGTATTGGTTTGAGTGAAATAAACACAGCAGTGCTGCTGGAGTTTTTTTAAACACCTCGGTGTCAGCATCCTGTGGTCCACTGATAAAGGACCACAGAAAGATGACCAACACTGTAAACTGTGCAGCGACAGATTCAGAGCTTTTCAGAGCTGTCTCTGACTTCTTTTAACTGTATCTACCATTTAGGGTAGTTAATGTAGGTAGGAGTGTCTACTAGAGTAAAGAACACAGTGTTTAAAAACACTTGAAAACACTTGAAAATCCAGAATTGGCCTTGTTTTTTGTATCAGAAGAGAAAAGAGTTGTATTGGTGCATCACTGATTTTTGCCAAATATTTGTTCCATTGTTGAGAACCTGTGAAATATATTCACAGCTAATCTGCCTGCAGCTTTAAATATTTAAATGTTCTCTTAGTGGGACAGATGTGTAGCTGCAGATGTGGTGCCAAAGAGCAAAGGCAAGGGAATAGAGAGAGTGTGTGTGAGAGAAAGTCTGGTTTGGGAGTTTGGTAGGCAGCAGGTGCGTGCCTGTGTGTGTGTGTGTGTGTGTCTATCCATGTGTGTGTGTGTGTGTGTGTGAACATGCACGTGTATGTGTGTGCTGGTAGGTTTGGTTTGGTCACGGCTGAGCTCGCTGATCTCCATATCTGCCCTCCACAGCCCAGTCTCAGGAGTCACCTTTCCCTCTCTGCCGCTGCCCTCTGCTGCTCCCAGGACTTTATCTGTTATCGTCGATTCATTCCAGCACAACGAACAACAGCAGCTGACTGTCAGAAACCATCGCCGTACATTTTCTGCCGCCTGTAGCTGTTTTATGTGGGAAATTACGCTAATCCTTCAGTTCCTCCCCAGTGAGAAATACGATGCGGGAAAGAAATGGAGGGGTGTGAAGTGAGACTCACTTATACATTAACTTCAGCCGTTTAATTTTTGATTTTTTTCTTGTTTCCTCCCGGGCTTCTGTACAATAAAAGCTTATGTTATGATAATTGTTGTGTCAGCTACAATATCACCTAATTCCACCTGGCTTTTTCCTGGATGGAAGTCGACAGACACATGCACCTGAGAGGACGGCGCCGTGAAACAAAAGTTCTTTAATATTAATCTCTTTACCCTGAGTTGGAACATTTGCATTATTCATGAGCTATATTGACTCAGCCTTAAGGGGAGGAGGGAGAAAAAAAAAAAAAAAGAAGAGCAGAGACAAGGCACGTTTGAATTGAAACACCAAGAGGAGCCAAACCATTATTGAAGCTTTAGATAAGAGGCGGCACAAGGCCCTTAAGCCAATTTGGAAGCGCTGACAGAATGCCCCCTGTTGGAAGAGGCTTCCTTGCATGAGTTAGCAGGTGTTTGACAGCAAATTGGCATTTCTGCCCCTCTCTCTCAGCGCTTTGTGTTCATGTTAAATTAATTTAATGAAAGCTATTCGGAAAAAAAGAGGACTTTACTGCTGCGTTTTATTATTTACTTTATTGACTGTAAAAAAGAACAAGAAAGACTTTCATTAGAACAGGTGTAAAACATGTATTGTTTGAGTGCATCAAACACAGCAGTGCTGCTGGAGTTTTTAAACCTCAATGTCAGCGTCCTGTGGTCCACTGATGAAGGAGGGAAGAAGACCAACACTGTAAACTGTGCAGCAACAGATTCAGAGCTTCTGTCTCTGACTATACTTTATCTACAAGGTGGAAAAGCTAGTGTAGGTAGAAGTGTCTAATAGAATGAAGGACAGTGAGTAAAGAACACGGTGTTTAAAAACTCCAGCAGCACTGCTGCTGTGTCTGATTCTGTTGTAGCAGGACAACTGTGGGGTCCTGTGGGTTCCTGATCACTGAAGAACAAAGTGAACAGGTACAGTACTACAGTCTGTAATCTTTATACCACATCTAGTTCCGACCCTGCAATGTGATTGACTGAGAGGCGTTCTTTGAGTGCCATTATCAGCTAATAATGCACTGTAACCGAAGCTCTCCATGTATTACTCCGCCACATACATAATTAAGCTATGATGCAGCGCTTACAAGCCAAACAGCACATCTACAATCAAAGCAGCAATGGAACTATTTTAAACAGTGATAATGGAACTGTGGTATGATTGCAATAATACATATTCATACATAATAATAATATTGCTTAATTATAGAACTACAAAGTGCATCTATAAGATCGGTGGAGCTGAACAAATGGATAATAGGGGGGAAAAACAAGGAGGTAGTCATAATGTTATACTTGATTGATGTTTGTTGTTCATGGTTTTACAGTGAACCATTGCATTTATTCTTAAAGTAAATATATATATATATATATATATATATATATATATATATATATATTTTTTTTTTTTTTTTTTTTTTTTTCTGTTCTGACTTGTAAATAAACATGCATATAATTTAATCATATTTTGATGCATATCCTCTCCAATCATCTTCTTCAAAATTATTACTTTAAATCAGAATGAAATTTAGAAATCAGTCTAAAACATTTTTTTTCCAAGTTATTCTGCAGCATTTATGTTTGTCGGTTCATCACAGAATATTGTCACAAAAAAAGCAGATTTTAATTACATGACAAACTGTGAAAAAAAGGTAATAAAATATGTTTCAGTGACTATATACCCTGCATATACATACACACACCTCACCAGAACAGCAGAGAAAAGAATTGTCCGGATCCATGCTTTCATAGATTTCCCTATGCCATGAACATCTCTGCTTATTGGTATTACAGGGCAGGGCTCTGCAGCTGGGACGAATACAAAAGCAGCATGCTGATGCATTTGAAGTAGAACTAGGTGTGGGGAGCAGAATACTGCTTCCTGCAGAGTTCTAATACCATGACCCACTGGGAGTCAAATTTACAGACAGCAGACTGTAGTGGGGGTCCCGAATACAAATGCATTTGTGTCAAAACCCCAAGACTTCTATTTGCTGCATTTGGCTGAAGTATGTTAGTGAATTGTACATCTCTCTCTCTCTCTCTCTCTCTCTCTCTCTCTCTCTCTCTCTTTTTTTTTTCTCTCTCTCAAAAGGTACAAGTTAAAAGTTTGAACAGTGTTCTTTTTTTTTCATTATTTTAAAAAATGTTTTGCATTGTAGATTAATTCTAAAGTCATTCAAACTATAAAGTAAAACATATAGATTTACTTAGTTCACAAAAAAGTGTTAAACAAACCAGAATATGTTTTATATTTTAACTTTTTTAGATGATGGCTTTGCACATCTTGGCTGGATTTTCTCAGTCAGCTTTATGAGGTAGAGTCACCTGGAATTCAAGCTTTCAGTTAACAGCTGTGCTGAACTGGTCAAGAGTTAATAACTTGAATTTCTTGTCTCTTAATGTGTTTGAGTGCATCATTTGTAACGTCATGAAGAGGTAGAGTTGTGGTAGAGTTGGTTTGCAGTGAATATCTCTATTTGAGTAATGTTCTAATCCATATTATGGTATAGGAACTACTCAACTAAGCAAAGAAAAAAGAAAATATCAGTGAATCCGAAAAATTTTAAGAACATCAAAAACGTTATGTTGACATAGCTAAATAAAACTGCTAATACATCACCACGCTCTGTAAAAATAATCTCTTACTGATTAGGGAAATAAGTTAGGTCTAAACTTGGTTACATGTTTAATTTCTGTACAAAAAGGTTTCTAGATCATCTAAATTACACAGGACTAAACATTTTTACACTTGTGTCCATTGGAAGTTATTTAAAAGTCTTCAGCAATGATATGCTAGTCTCCACACTGCAAGAACTAGTGGCATTATGGGATGAGGGGGTAGCAAGTAGGTGGCCAAATATGAATTGCAGTGGTTTTGAATTTCTTTAGAAGCATCCTATTTTATAACAAAAAAATAAAAATAAATAATAATAATAATAATAATAATAATAATAACCAAAATGCTATTTTTTTTCTTGCTAAGCTAGCTAGGTATCTGTGATGGGCAGTGCTGCACTAACCAGCAGGGGAGCTAGGCAACAGATGGGAAAAAAAGTAAGTGGGATTGGGTCCCGAAACTCCCAATCCCAGAATTCCCAGCAGTGATCAGTGGCAACCAGCCACACCTGTGCAGCCCTCTATATAAACCCCAGACAAACTACTCATTCTCGGTATCAGAGGGTTTAAGAAAAGAAAAGAAACGTAAAGAAAAGAAAAGAAAAGATCTTAAAAGAAGCAAAAGGCTCACAAAAAAAGAAGCAAAGAGATCAAAAAAGAAAGCCAGAAAAAATAGAAAAGGTCTCAAAAGAAAGCAAAAAGAAGAGTTTTTGAGTTTGATTGTGATTTAGTTTGCTTAGTTTGAAGCTGAAAGCTGTCTTTCTTTTGTACATGACATTTTGTGGCATTTCCTTTGTTCTGTTTTCAAATAATCAAAGCACACAAATGAATATAAATATACCTAAATAATCATATATATTTGAAGATGAATAAATAAATAAATACATACAAAAGCAAACAACCATTTTGCTCTGCACTTGGATCCAACACCACCCTCTCCCGTAACAGTATCTAACTCCAAAGTAACAGAGCTTTACATCAAAAAACGGCCCCCGTTAAATGTACCGTATCATTTAACACCTGTCAAAGAGTGTCAAAGACAGCACTGATGGAAACTACCACTGGTGGCTAAAGTGGTGGCACTGGAAGGTGCAGAGGGTTAAAGAAATATGAAAATATTCATATCCACAGGTGATGGGATTCGACAAGCAGTAAATTTGATTAACTCTGCAGAATGTGTGATAGAGGCAGGTTCCTCGTCTAAACCTGAGAAATCACGGCACTCTTCTAGATCTTTCCTTCAACACCCCCTCCCCCTCATGATTCATGAACTGTGACTCAATTGATGACATTTAAACACACCCCTATCCACAATGTCATGCTGTCAGCACCGCAAATCAATGCTGCCACTTCCTATAGAATCAAACCATTTCCTTCACCGCTGGCGATGCATGCTAATGCCGCTCTCACACACAGTCTTGGCACTGTCAGGATGAATATAGGCCTGCCATGTCTAAAAGGCAGAGCGAGTGAAGGGGAGGAAAAGTAGAAGATGAGGAAGAACATGGAGTGAAGAGTGCAGGAACTGGGGCAACACTTGTTAAAACTTAGGCTACCAATAGGGAAATCTGGTTGGTTTAGTTTGTAGTGTTCTGGTACAATATGTCAGTTTTTACAAGGTTGTTGAAATGGATGGAAGAAAGGGCAAAGAGTGGTCCAGTGGTCTAAAGCGCTGCCACTATGATCAGGAGATTGCTGGTTCGAATCCCGGTCATGTAGCTTGCCATCAGCTGCCAGAGCCCTGAGAGAGCACAATCGGCCTAGCTCTCTCTGGGTGGGTAGCAAGTTATCGTTAATAAAAACAAACAAAGTATCTGAAAGTGAAATAAAAAAACATTTTCGTTAACTGAAACTAATAGAAACAATAATTAAAAGTTAATAAAACATAATAATTTATTAAAAATAATTAATAATTAAAAAGAAAAAAAAGGTAAATAACTGGAACTGATTTGAGAGTTTATAATAAATAAAACTAACTGAAATTACAGAGAGAATACTCTTCGTTTTTGTGTTTGTTAATTTATCTATAAGCGCTGTTTCAGGTCAAACAGTTTTACAGCAGGTGGCAATGCGCGGCACCTCGTGGTCTGTGACATCACTTCCATTTCTGTTGCTTCCGTTCAAAACGAAACAATAGTGAACTATAATAAAAAAAAAAACTATTATAACCTTGGTGGGTAGACGGTGCTTATATACCTCATCATTCCAAAGAGTGATGTCGATCAGCAGAAGGCGTCTGTGAGCGGATGTATCAGAACCGAGTCGCTGCTCTTTCCTCCGAGTGCGCTGTGATTCTACTTGGCAATGCTGCATCAGCAGCAGCTCAAAAAAGAGGCAGAGTCTGACTTCATATGTTTTGAAGGAGGCATGTGTTAGTGTTCACCCTCCTTGTGTCACGCCTAGCGCAGTCAGCGCTGGTGTTTCTCCCACACTCAGCTCTATCTGCGATTCTGCTCCACAAGACTACAATACCCAGAACACACCACAAAGAGACTCTGGCGATCATGTGACCTTACCTGGAAGCAATTCCCCTAATTACTAACACCTGTTTTACACACTATTTAAGCTCTCTCAGAACTCTCATTCCCTGCTGAGTATTGTTCGGTTCGTCCAGCTTTACAACACGCTTCTCTGATCTCTATTTTGTTACTCCGTGTATTACCTTTTTTCTGTGTACCCCGACCTCGATTTTTGCCTGCCCTGTTTCCTGCTCTATTCGTAATTTTCTGACCTCTGGACTGTTTATTCGACTTTGATTTTTGCCTGCTCTCTGATATTGCTAGACCCCGGACTGTGTACCCTGTTACGGTATGGTATTCTCTGTATGCATCTGTTTTTTGGTATATACCCTGTTTTGCCCGACTACTCTCTGTACTTCTCCTTTTTCTAATAAATACTTTTATTTACATCTGCATTTGTCTGAGTCCTGGGTAATCATGACACCTTGTTTTGTGGCATCACCTGTTATGGTGGATATACAGCTGACAAGCAGCTGAATGGATGGGGAAATCAGCCAACCAAAATTAGGAGAAAATGGGAAACAAAATTAAATAAAAAAGAAAAAAGACATGGATATAAGAGGAGATGAAGAATAGGCGGAAGAAAAGGTGTGAGTGTGGATAGATGTGACCTTTAGTCAGACGGTGGAAGGTCTCCAATTTTTCTTTTGAGTGATCTCTCCTCTCTTACGCTCTCAAACCAGCAAAATGAGACTCTTACTTTGTACTTAGATAGCTGCTGGTTAGAAACTAATGGAATTTTATCAGCGCTTGATATCATTTTATTAGACTTTTTGATTACCATTATGCATGGGGCAAAAACTGGTGGTCCTCGGAGGAGATGCTTCAATCTATAGATGTTTTAATAAAATCTTGTTAAGATTGGTAATATTATTGTCACGTTCTCATCCTGTTCTGTATCTCTCCCGTCTTTACCTGTGTTTCTTCATGCTTTCCTGTTTACTTACCTTCTCCTACACATGGCTTTTGTGTTCCTCCCATGTCTTTGCCTTAAGTGTTTTTACCTGTGTGTACCATTTGTAGCTCCGCCCCCTCATTCACTGTCCCCAGGTGTTTCTTGTTTCCTGTCCCATTCCATTTATATATATATATATATATATATATATATATATATATATATATATATATATACGTATATATATATATATATACGTATATATATATATACGTATATATATATATACGTATATATATATATATATATATATATATATATATATATATATATACGTATATATATATATATATATATATGTATATATATATATATATATATATATATATATATATATATATATATATATACGTATATATATATATATATATATATATATATATATACGTATATATATATATATACGTATATATATATATATATATAGCCTTTTGTTTTCAGTGTTAGTTTGTCAGTTCTTGTATGTTTCTTTGTCAGTTCAGTAGACTTGTTTCAAGTCTAATCCTAGTTTTCTTGTTGATTTAGTTTTGGTTTATTGTTTGATGTTTTGTTTTGTTTTTTATTTTTCTGTTAATTAATATATTCACATTTGTGTCCACTCTCCATGTCCTCTCCTTGCTGCATCCTGACAGTTATTTACCTGTTTTTATTTTCATATTTCAGAATTTCTTGACTTAACCACAAGAGATTTTTTAGAGAAGGATGGGTTTCCCATTTAGTTATTTTACTCCTGATCTGAGGAAGATTTTATTTGCCACTGTTGCCTTGCTTATATTGACTCAAACACTCTCTCTTTAAAGCTGTTTTGTGACAGCGTCTGTTTATATCCTATAAAATAATTAACAAGAACTTGAACTTGATTTAAAATAATACTAATAATGATAATAAAAATTATTATTAGCCAACAACAATTCTCCAAAAACAAACCCCTCAAATCCCTCAGGCTTTCAGGGTGGTTGTTGCTGTGTGTTGTAAATCTGGCTTCTTTGAGATAGCAGGAATGGGCTGTAATTAAGCTGCTCTGAAACTTAATTCATGCTTTACAGTGCAAGCCAAACACTGTAAGAAGAATCTCATTTTCATCTGCTTATTTATGATGCATTATGCAGACGATCTCCATATTCTGGCACCATATGGATGGCGAAGAATTTAAGACATATGACCTTTAAACTAATTACCTCATCTGATTTTTGGATAGGTGGAAAATATGATTTGGTTAAACCAGCTGTTCCCATATTTGTAAGAGCAAAACAGTTTTTTTTTTTTTTTCTGTGCCTCTAAACACGTTTTACCCTTCAAAAACTCATCTGCTTATTTGCTCTCTCTCTCTCACTCTCTCTCTCTTGCTCATCCTTTTGGGATTTATTACGTAAGCAGTTTTATGCAAAAGTTTGGGCATCCTTCATCAAATTAGATGTGTTCTTGATGTTCTAAGTGAAAATAAGTCACATCCTCTAGAGAAAACTATCTCTACTGTCTAGAAAAAGAAAATTAAGAGTAAATTGCAGCATTGCTATGAAGATTTGATTGCATTTAGCAATAAGGAGGTTTATGAGGTCAGGATATTTAATGATCTCCAACCCACTTCATTATTGCAGAAGTATTGAATGGAGCACCTTCATTCCAGAGAACACAGTTCCGCTGATCCACAACTCAGTTGTGGGGCTTTATACCCCTCTAGCCCACCCCTGATTTTAGGGCATGTTGCCAAAATCATGTTCACTTCTATAGAGAGTCCTATTCTATTGGCAGTACTTATTTTACACGGGGAAACTGTGTGTTAGTCAAAGGTGCCCATTAGTCAAAGGTGTCAACTGATAGGAAAGTTTAACCAGATTAATAGGGATGCAACGTTATTTATTAAAACGATTTTTCTTTAAGATAACAGGGGCAATGCCGCACGTTGCGCCAAACTGTGCTGCGCATGCCTGCAGCTTTTTAGAGATTTTAATTAATTAATAAATATATTTTACATTTTAATACATTTGCCCTGGTGATAAGAAACGAAGGCTAACATATAGCTTTATATTTGAGTGATACTTATTGATAATAAATTTATGCACATTGCTATCTTTCACCCCGCCAACAATATTTTTTCATGCACCAGCACTGTTAAAATAGCATCAGACTTTAGGAATAAATCTATGCGGATGGGTGTGGTGGTCTGGAAATGAGGTGTGTTCAGGTAAATTTGTGACGTGTTTGTATCTTGGTGATGGAAAATATAGGTGCGCCACTGACTGATTACATCCCTGATAACAGTCAACAGTCACCTATCCATGCCTGTCTTAGCCATGCTAAGATTGCTAAGATTGCTACATTGCTGTTCCCTTAAATGAGGTGCTGGCGTACCTTTACAGTGTGAACGCACAGGTCAGTTTCCTCTACTAAGACGTGCAAAAGCACCGCGCCATTAAGATGTCAACGCGCCGAAGTCAGAGCGCACCTGCCTCTTAAAGGGAATGAGAACTGGCACACTAATTGGTTTATCACCTATTATGCCCAAAACACACCATGATTAATTAAGAAAATTAATTTATTCCTTTTGCATGTTTCAAGACACGCAAGACACACCAACACGCCCTAAATCAAGCTGCGTGATGCACAGTTGACCAGTGCACTATAGATCACAAAAATAGGACCCTAACAATTTAAAGCTTGTACAGAAAAAAACATACAATATAATCCCAGTGGACTGCTGAGCAGGGCTGAGGGTTTGAGAGAAGAGGAGAACTGAACACGATATCAGTTTCTTTCCTGATATATATTTAATATATCTACACAAGAAACTGGTACAAAGCCTCCGAGGCCTGAGGTTTCCTTTTTGTTTTATTAGAAAGAATCCTATATACAATTCTTCCCTTGTTAATAAAGTTGTAGACCAGAATCCTGTTGACGTCTGGTTCAATAAAGAGCATTTCTGTAGAGTTGTGAGAGATGATGTTTTAAAGAATCATTTCTTTAGAGCTGTGTGAGTATTTTTTTATTATTATTATTTAAAAATGAATAAACCACATGTCCAGATAATAAATAGCAGGTTATACACCAATTAATTAGTTTTCTATTGAATCATTTGTGAGAAATCTGTAATAAACTAGAAAAATGTACCTGTTCTGATTCTGCTCTGTAATTCTGAGTAGAATTACACAATACTGGAGAAAACTGACATAGCAATATTTTGTTGTTTTGCAAAATACATTGCAATATTAAAAATGCAGAAATTACAGGAATTCTCAACAGAAGTCAAATATGAAACTGTTCTTCGGCCTCCCTTGTATGCAGTAGCTTGTGAAAGAAAATCCTCAGAAATACAAGTTGATCAGAGAGACGTTAGGGTGTCTACGTCAACCAATAACTTCATGGCCTCGCCCACCTCGGCTCAGGACCGCCCACAGGTGTGGCTGAACCCGGGCTACAGCATAGAACCCGGAGCTATAGCAAAGGAAGAGCTTACAGCTCTGTTTACTACGTTGACAGCTTCTGTTTACAAAGCTAGTTAGCGTTAGCGTAATCTTGTGTAAGTAACTTGTGTAAGGTTTACGCTAAGGACGTTTTTTGTGGTTTGGGGGTAGGGGGTTGATTGCACGTTAAGTGAAGTTTAAGGGTTAACTTTACCTAACACTCATTGCTATATCTATATAACTAAGGCTGTATCTTTGAAAACATTTTGTCCTTTGAGGTTTAAAGCTGTAAAATTGACTGTGGGGGAACGGCAGCTAGGCGTTCTCTGGTGCAGTGCTCTTATCCAATCAGAGGCGATATATATTTGCATGTATGAATATTCATGAGCAACAGTCAAACCTGTCTTTCTTCAGAGAAAGTGATCTAAATTTTACTGATCTAAAGCAGTACTAAATAGAAACAACTGAGCACTTTTTTGACATGTCATGATATAAAAGTTGTTCAAAGTGTTTTTACCATATATATCACTTATATGGCCCTGCGATGGATTGGCGGCCTGTCCAGGGTGTATCCTGCCTTCCGCCCGATGCCTGCTGGGATAGGCTCCAGCCCCCCCCCGCGACCCTTCACGGATTAAGCGGTTGACAATGAGATGAGATGAGATATCACTTATATGACATTTATTTGCCTACTATGTCTACTAATTTACCAATGTTCTGCAATGTGAACACAAATTGCTAATATTATATATTATTCAGCCCTAATTCTGAGTCTAATTTTCTTGTTAAGTAACAGGCTGTATTCTTATCAATATGAACTTAAATTACTACATCGATTGCTGTAATCATACTAATGTTGTTTATATGGAAATCTTATGCTATATTAAGTCCTCAGGAGTAATGTAGGGCATGGTGTAGGCCCTTCCAGTGTACGTTCCTTAGGTTTTGTATGCTGAGGATCTGCTGAAGTGCTTTCTGCAGCTGATGTTTGTGCCCCTCCTGTGTGGGAAGGTACTTGTAAGTCTGTGAGCTGTTTTTGCTGCTGGCCAAGAGTAAACATTACAAGTTGTGTTTACAGTGCCTGTGGCGAACATATTTAAAGGTTTAATATTTAAATAATCTGATAATGATCTTGTGGTTCGCTTTGGTAAAGGGGTGTGATGGAGTCTGATGTTGTCTGATACTTTGTCTTTTGTTGTATTAATAACCATTTTGTAAGTATAAAACCTGCAATAGGTGCCCTTTTCCAGCATTGGTATAGAGTAAAAATATATACAGCTCCTGATAGTGAATGTATTTTTATTGTCTACAGGAATTTGGTAGTTGTTACCAATAGCACAAAAATTCTCACTATCAAATAATAAACAGCGCTGAATTTCTATTTAAAAAAAAAAAAACAAAACAAAAAAAAAAACAATCAATTTAGAAACTTAGATAATATAGACTATCAATCAGAGCCATTGCACAAATACTGGCCATAGTCAGTACATCCACTTGGATTGTCCTGAAGAAGAAAGTCATCACTGGTGTACTAAGTAACAGAAGTCAAACAGGTAGACCTGGGAAAACCACAGCAGTTGATGACAGAAACAGTGTGAGTGCTTTAAAGAAAAATATATAAAAAAAATCAGAATCTTCTGTTCACAGTTGTGTGGTGGAGTGTTTAATCACTACCTTATATGTATAGACTCACAGTAGAAGTGTTTCTACCGTTTGCTACTAAAAACAAACAAAAAAGGTGCTAATCAATTACAGATATTACAATGTTATTTGTAGGGATTAAGTACAAAAATGTGGATGTGAGTGTAAACCTACTGGCTAGTCTTTAAATAGATTTTCACTTTTAAATCCGTCTCTGTGTTTCATGAACTTTATTTATTTTACTTTTTTTCAGTCACACCAGATGGCGCAGTTGGTTAAAAGCTTTTTTTTTTTTTTCTTTTTTTTGTGTCAGACTATCAGATCATTGGATATCAGATTTTTATAATGTCAGCAAAGATAAAATATAATATAAGTGAATAATGAGGATAATAAAGTATAATAAGTGAATCGTGTCAAATAAGTAGTATAATAAATATCACTGTATTAAAGTAGTGTTAAAAATAAATAAATAAAATAAAAAACAAGATAAAACCTCATAACATTATTAGGGTTGAGCTTTATCAAGCTGTCTTCTGAGGTAACACTTAATAATCAGTTTATTTACTGCTGTCCTATGATTTTTGGCATGTCAGTGCCAGGTCCATTTGCTTAGTTGTGTCTCTTTGTGTGCAATTATTTATGTGCAATTAGTTATCTAATTCTTTTATTTTTAGTAAAGTACATCTCTCTCTTTCTCTCTCTCTCTCTCTCACGATCATCCTCCCTCCCTCCTCCCACTGGGTGGGATGCGAGTTATCATCTTTTCTGAGAGTGCTAACAAGCAAATGCTGCAAACCTCTTCACTAACACTCTGGAATGCACAGAGATCTGTACACAGGTGTCGTCCGACCACATGGTCTGAGGAGAGGAGGAACGTGCTCTGAAAGACTGAACTAAATCTGAACAAACCCGGCAATGATGTGACTGACTGCTGCAGACACCAAAACAAACACCCGGGAGTGTTTGGATAGCCAGCGTGCCCTCATGAGGCTCGGGGGCATACTTCCCCCCCGGGAGGGAGAAACGTGTTCTGCAAATGCCAGAGAGCTCTTTGCCTCTTTAGACATGTGCATGCACATAGCACATACTGTGTACACACACACATACACATATATACATATACACACACTAGTATACGTTCACATAGCAAGTAAAATTGGCCTACATCTGGTTTTCTCTCCAGGAAAAACCTAGAAAAGTCATGGAATTTGAAAATAGCAATTTCCAGACCTGGATTAGTTTTGGAAAAGTTAAAATGCCCAAACTGTTTTGAAAAAAAAAACTCATGGAAATTTGGTCTAGATATCTTTGTTTTTCCTTTTATCAATGGAGAAAATGTATTTTGAGCTAGCAAATATACATAAATATATATATTTTTAGGCCTACTATAATTTTATAATTTTGATTAAAGTTTTAGTTTGTTTATTGTCCATGTCTGCACTGATGTTTTAAAAATTGTATGGTCATAAAAATTCGCTGTTAAGGCACGAAAAGGTCATGAAAAAACATTGAAAAAAGTGTATAAACCCTGTATATTAGGCTATTTGCACTTTCTTTTTAATGTGACTTATAGTATATCACAAAAGTGAGTACATTGCTCACATTTCTGCAAATGTTTTAGCATATACTTTCATGGAAAAGTATATCCTAATTGTGCCCAATTGTGTCATTGTCCCTCTGTGTTTTTATATGACTTATAACCAGTTAGAGTTAGAAGATATCAAATATGAATAGTGAAAAGGTCTGTTAAGTTTGGTGTTTAGTGTACATTGCTTAAATACTGGCCACTGGATATTCAACATGGCACCTCATGGCAGAGAACTCTCTGAGGGTGTGAGAACCAGAATTCATACGCTAAACCATAGATTGACTAGGCTATTAGAAGATTCCTAACACTCTAACACTGAGCTACAGTATGACCACCAAGGTCAAATCACTTTTCCAGGACAGGTTTTTCTCAAAACAGGTCTAAGCAAGGTCAATCAAAGAATTTGAGGCCACATGTTAAGTGTCACCTCTAGAAGTTGGCTTCAAAAATAGAAGCATAGAGTGCTGCCAGTATTGCTGCAGAGGTTTAAGGAGTAGGAAGTCAGAGTCAGACCATACGCTGGCAAACTTCTAATGCAAACACAAACGCATCTAACAAGAACTTTTACTGCTTTTCATGCTTTTAGGACTCTCAATTCTCACGCATTGGGCGTGAGACACATACATTTCAATCAGATCACACGCTCACACAACACACCTTGTATCTCTCATGCACAGAAATTACTAACTACTTTCTGACTGTGGATGAAGAGCAGCATCAAGCGTTTTTCTGCAGAGTTCCGAAGAAGCTTGACACATACCAGTCAGTACATTGAGAAATGTTTCTACCCAACAACCAATCAAAAATATGCATTGTTATATCCGTGTAAAATTTACAGGATCCTGCCAATGACCTTCCAAAGTAGATTGAAACACACTGGAAACACCATATTCGAGTACAGAAAGTCACTCATCATTTCATTTTTGATTTCCTGATGGAAATTAGCCATTGGAACATGCAAATAATGAGCACCTGTTTTCACTCCTAGTGTTGCACACTGGAAATAAAACTGTGTGATTTTTAATCTTTTCCTTTACTGGGTACTTCTCTCACTGAGAATTACACACACAGTATTGGACCATTACACTCTTCTCTTTACACAGCCTCTCGCTTAGTCTCCTACCTCATACTGAAAGCCTCAAAATCTGCCACTAACACTTACAGCACACAACACCAATCATAACACCCACCCCACACCCCTGTACCACCCGACACCCCTCACCAACACCACCTCCACCATCGCCCCCCTGCCCTTCCCGACAAAATCTCACTCTGAACTGACTTCAAAACTTTAGAGCCCGGTGCTTCTCTCTGCTGATAAGCTTTGTAGAGATGCTAATTTCATTTTCCAGCAGGATTTGGCACCTGCACACACTGCCAAAAGTACCAATTGGTCTTATATGATATTCTAATTTTCTGAGATTGTGACTATACTTTTTTTCATTAGACTAAAGCCACAGTAATTAACAGAAAAATGAATCTACACAATATATGTGTTTCCCTCTAAATTAACTTTTCAATGATATTCTAGTTTATTAGAATGCACGTGTAAATTGATTGAACTGAATTTAATATCCAAAATACAGCGCTTTTAGCCAATGTTCTCAACAGAATTGCAATACTAGCGAAGAATAAATGAATAGGTCGAATGACGTTCATTTCAGTCAGTGTTCTTATGGTCATGAAAACCCTGGAATAGTCATGGACTTTGAAAATAGCAATTTACAGCCCTGGATAAGCATTGAAAAAAAATTAAATACCCAGAAAGTTTTGCTAAAGTCATGGAAATTTGCATTTCACAAATGTGTTTTCATTTATCGACTGATAAAAGCTATTTTGAGCTAACTTTGAGAGTTAGTTCAGTAATAAAGCCCAACACAATAGAGCTCTCAGGATCTGACACATTTTATTATTATTCAAGATTGTGTTAACATTGCTTAAATATTTTTGTTGTAATTATACTGTAGTTTTAGTTGATTTTTGGTTTTACTGTCCATATCTGCATGTTTACTGTTAATATCTGATGTTTTAACGATCATATGGTCATGAAAATCTCCTTTTGAAGACATAGAACAGTCATGGAAATGAATTGGTTAAAAAGTGTATGAACCCTGTTCAGTGGAAATGCATGAATTCCAGCTGTTGCTAAAAAAAACTCTATAATATTGAAGCATTTCCATTATTTAATTTGCAGTATTTTCCCCTATCCTACCTGTTTGTTTGTGCTCATCAGTTGACTTATCAAGGTACTGTGTATTCTGTGTATAATAATCTACAGTACAGGCCAAAAGTTTGGACACACCTTTTTTTTCAATGCATTTTCTTTATTTTCATGACTATTTACATTGTAGATTCTCACTGAAGGCATGTGGAGTTTTATTTACTTAACAAAAAATGACCTGGCCTCCACAGTGACCGGACCTGAACCCAATCCAGATGGTTTGGGGTGAGCTGGAGCACAGAGTGAAGAAGGCAAAGGAGCAACAAGTGCTAATAAACACCTCTGGGAACTCCTTCAAGACTGTTGGAAAACCAAAATTTCAGGTGAGCACCTCTTGAAGCTCATTGAGAGAATGATGCTAAGAGGGTGCAAAGAGGTAATCAGAGCAAAGGGGGGCTATTTTGAAGAAACTAGAATATAAAACATGTTTTTAGTTATTTCACCTTTTTTTGTTAAGTATAAAACTCCACATGTGTTCATTCATAGTTGTGATGCCTTCAGTGAGAATCTACAATGTAAATAGTCATGAAAATAAGTATAAAAAGCATTGAAAAAGTGAAGCTTTGTCCAAAATTTTGGCCTGTACTGTACCTGTTTTAAATGTCAATGCCTTTGGAATTGATGAACCCAGTAAATGTTTCTTCTGCTACTCCTTTTGTGTTCAAACGTGTGCCCATAAAAAAAACAAATTACTAGTTCCACAGCTAAGCATGAGGCGTAGCTGAACTGTTTTTATAAAAAGTTATTTTGTTTAAATTCTATCTTCGCCTCTTTGTCAGGGGCGTGCCCTCGTTTGCTGACTGAATTAATCTAGGCTGTTAATGCGAAAGCGAGAATCCAGAGGAAAATCACAATGTCCACCAGCCACAAGCTGGAGACAGTAATTACTATCATCAATCTGTCATGCTGTCATCCTTTTCAATTTACTGTAAAGGCCTCATAATGCACAGCCGCAGCCTAACAAGAGCCAGGGCCTGTCAGTGGAGTGCTGCTGGCGGAGATAGATAGATAGATAGATAGATAGATAGATAGATAGATAGATAGATAGATAGATAGATAGATAGATAGATAGATAGATAGATAGATAGATAGATAGATAGATAGATAGATAGATAGATAGATAGATAGATAGATATTGCATAAGATGCAGTAACAGGGTTTAGATGGCTGTGTGTAATTATCAGAGCAGACAGGAAAGCATAAGGCAGACAAATGTCACTATTAACTACAGTGTACATACCCACACAGTACGGGTAGTTTAACCCTGTACAATTACACTGATTAGTGGTGTTTGTAAATTAAAGGCCTGGTGGTTATACCAGGTCATGTGGTAGACTAATTACAGTTGAATAGTGACGTGCACAGAAAAAAAAAAGAAGCTAATGAGAGTGTGCGCTAGAGAATGAAAATGTGCAATTAAGTGCCATCACACTGCAGTTTGGTCCCAACCTGTGTTATTACCAGAGACGTAATGCTATGCTGTGGGGTCCACTCTACCCGTAGCATCACAACTGTAATTATAATCAAGGAATTCTTGTCTAACATGATTGGAAAATCACCTGTTACACTAGATTTCCTTAAACGAATTCTTTAAGAAGATCTTACACAGTGTTGGTAAAAACGCTGAGTGTGATCCTTTCCAGCCTTTTTTTTTTTATTCCTGCCTTTCCCCATCCCCATGTTTAATGAGTCAATGTTATAACAGTGTTTTTTATTTATTTAAACCAAGCCACTCCGCTGACTGTGCAGTTCAGGCCTCAGTGCTGATCGATAGGCCTACTTCCACAGGGACAATAAAGGATAAAATATCACAAATGTATTATAAAACTGTGTTACTGCTTCCTAAAAAAATATTTAATGAATAACGCAAGCAAAATTTGCCATGTTTTACTCTGCAGCAAATAAATTCAATCTGATTTTATTCCCCAAAAAATGCATTACAAGCACACACACACACACACACACCTTTTGGAAAATGTCAGAAAAAATAAAAAAATAAATAAACGATGGCACAACCGCATGGAGCAGAACAATGCCAGTGCGGCTCGGGTAGCCGTGCTCGACATTAACGTGAGTAATTCTTTCCATATCCTTAAAAGCAGCGTGCAAAACCACACATTAATAAAGGGAGTAAGAAGGACTACCCAAGCAATAAAGTCAATATGAAGAAATGCTCTGCAGCATTGTAAGCATATTAATGCCTGCCACGGTTATTCAGCGCTCCCAGAGGTGCAAAACGTTCAACCGTGAATCATTTATTCACAATATGCTGTAGATTGAAAGACCACGTGTGTGTGTGTGTGTGTATAAGTGGAAATAAATTTCCCTTGGTTGCGTCTCGCTACGACTCTCGCCTAGGTGTTTTTGCTCGCTTTTCCAGACCGTGTGGAAGGCTGGCATTATGTTGAAGCAAAACTTTAACACAAAGTAATTGAATGAAATTGAATTAAGAGCAAAGTCGTTTTTATAAAACAGAAAAAAGATGTAGGACCTTGAGAAACTAACTACACAGAAATCACATTTCACATCTTAATCACTGCCTGTCATCCTTCCGTGTCCACCATACCATGGCAAGCTGTATGACAGGGTGGACAACTTGGCAAATTGGTTGATCTAGAGTTAAAGACTTATTTTTAATTGTTCATGGTGATTTTTTTTCTGTTCAAAAGATACATTTTGATTGTATGAAAAACAATTATTTCCATAATATTTTACCATAGCAGAATGGACAGCTTAGCCTCTTAACAGGCCAAGATTTTTGTCAATTACCTGCCTGACATTACACCACTAAATCTTGAGGATTTCTATTCAAACATTACATAAAAAGCTTTCATGATTGATAAGGAACATTTACTGAAAAGCATCTTTGTTATAGTAATATAAAATATAAAATATAAAAAAGTAAATCTGCTAATATCAAAATATAATGAATAAAAGCATAAAATTGTCTCTTTGCTGAACTTTTCCTGTCCTCTAAACCTTTAGTTCCGTTATATTTGTCTAGTTTTTACATCTATTTTCAAACCTGCAGAATTTGGGTTGATTCCTGTTACATATTTTTTTTACCTGGAATTATTAAGTGAAGTAGAGAGAAAACATGCAGGTTCTCCAAGTGTCCTGTAGGATATTTTACAGCCCTCAAATTTTCAGATTGTATATAAGTTATTTTACTGCAGAAAGAAATAGTACACCTGTAGCCTGTATATGGGACAATGCATTTTAAGGTGTTATTTTAAGCTTTACCTCAACTAAATATGGAGACAATATAAGAAATATTAAGTGAAATTAATAGTATTCATTGTTGAACATTCATCAGCAAGTGTCTTGAAGGTTGGATTTCACTGATATTAAAGTTTACTTTATATAAAGGGTGGTTTTGTCACAAGATGACATGTGTAGACAGGAAATTATTGGACGTTTTTAAAGTGCTTTATGACAATTCCTAGTAAAAAAAAAGTATAGTGTGTTTTTGCTTTTTTAATGACACGAAAGACATGTTGATTTTAACAGCTTTAGAAATCCAGAGCACCCAGATGTGTTGAGATGTTGTCCAGACTGTCAGAAATCAATCTGGACACACTCTAGATGTGCAAACCTCTGATTTTGGATGGCAGTCTGAACATAGCCCTTGTCAGTGAGTCAGCTGACTAGCAAACATGAAGCATGAAGCATGGAGGTGGAGCTGCTGCCTGGACTCAATCCACTGATGAGCACTCCTCTGTCTGATTAACACCTGCAGCAAATCAGAAGAGGAGTCTGGACACTATATTAGACCTGCTCCTTGTGGTGAAGCGAAGAAGAGCACTTCAGCTGGACTGAAAGGACAGGCTCTTTCAGTGGAATTGTGGGTAGTGGATAATTGGGGTTTTGATTTTTGTTTCATCAGACCTTAAACTACAGTTTACCTGTGCTGGTATTGGAGTGTGTGGTTTTGTGTCTTTATTTAATGTCCTGGTAAATGTGACACAGAACCTCCTTTGGATAGTGTCACGACAGAAGACCTCTCTACCACTATATGTGCTCTTAAAGTATCTTAAAAATATATGTACCAAAAAGCATCTGGATAATCTAGTGATATAAGGCGCTGTCACTCTGATAAGAGGATTGCTTTTTAGAATTCTGGATCATGCTCCTTACCATCAGCAGCCAGAGTCAGAGAGAGCACAATTAGCCCTGCTGTCTTTCTGGGTAGGTAGATGGTGCTCTCTCCTCCCTCAGTGTGATTCTGTCAGACACAGTTTCACATTATCTGAAGTATTGAAGCTGGATACCTGTTTATTTTTTTTTTCTTTGAGATCATTGGCTATCAGTGATGATGCACCTGATGTCGAGGGCATTGTTATTAATAAGGGGTTCATATGAATGGGTATGGGATAATTGGCCTTCCTGGGAAAAAATGGGATATAACAACAACAAAGTAACTTATTTAATGTTTTTTTTTTATTATTATTATTGTCCTACATTGTAAATTAACACAAAAAAGAGTCATCCAGACTATGAAGGAATTTTTAAAGAGTCATGCTTAAACTTAAAAAAGTGTTAAACAAGTCCTGATGAGAGCCAGTTTTATCATAAAGTTTTTGATGGTCTTTCTGATTGCACTTAATGACCTTTTTTTGATTGACTGACCTTCATTTCTTTCATTAAGGCAATTCTTCCCTTACTTGGTTGATTTGTTTTTAATCATTTTAGTTACATATATTATTAGTGACAGATATATGATAATTTAAAACACATGTGTTTCATATTAAGAACACAGCTTATAATGCATTAATAAACATGGCTGTATTGTGTTATACATTTTTATACATATTTATAGCCATGTTTATAGGGAATAGGTAGTAGGGAATAACTGCTGGATTTGAATTGTGTATGGATTCGTTTTTAATTGACAGGGACAATATACAAATATAGATTATAGTCTATAAGTTGTTGTTACTACTACTGACCATTGTTAAAATATTTTAATATATTATTATAAAGCATAATAAAGTAGAATAACAAGTATGGCTGACATATATTGTAAAAGGCAACAGATCTGGTTGCATTCTAAACCTGCACTTTAGTACATTTGACCTACAAGATGTGCCTTCTATATCTGTACACCAGTGAGATTGACATAGGAGATGTTTTAGCCCGTGCTTTTTATTAATTCAGCTGGACACAGCATGTACATATATGTCATCAGAACCTGTGCATATGGTTATTTTGATGAATTTAAAAATAATTATGTCATATAGTATAGTAGAGTATGTGACAGGTGCTTTCCTGACTGCAGTTAAAGGTCAGTAGTGAGGTCACATGTTAGATCTGATGATCACTTCCATGAATGGTGTTAGCTTGTTTTCTTGGAATAGAAAAGGTGGATGAAATCTGAGCCGTTACCCTGATTTACGCGAGGAGGAGGTGTCTGATACTGAGTGGGAAAGTGACAAGGGAATGACCTCTATAAAACATGTCACCGATGGTCAAATACAGTAACGGTAATTGATGCTTTACGAGACATGGGGTGGATAAAAATGCACTCAGACACTGGCATCTTTTGACAGAAGGAAAGCGATAGTCATTATCAGAACACTGTTCATTCAGACCCTCAAAACCGGGGTGCGAGTAAGAAAGAAAGGAAGAATAAGGGAAGATGAAGGGGAGGAGAGGAAGGGGAAGTAAGGAGAAATTAAGAAAAAGTAAGGGAGAGAATTCTGAGTCTTTTTATTTAATTTTGTACATTTGTTTTGTCTATTATTCCCATGCTCTTATACTAGTTGTTTTTTAAGTTTTTTTCTTATTGGATTTATCCTGTTTCTCTACCTACCTGATTTATTATTATATTTCATTCTTTAATCTACTATTTATAATATGTGTGAGACTTTATTTTCTTAATTGACAAGTTTGACAAATTTTGTGATTTTGTTACAAATTGAGTTGCAAACATTTTTATTGTTGGTAGATACTTTTATCTTTTTTAAAGATAGATTTTTATTTAACTACGCTACTTTGCTATGCCAGGATGGACAGTCACTGATATCAAAAGTTACATTCTTAAAGGGTGGGTTTATCCCAAGATGACAGGGTGGATCGGAACATTTTTTTAAGCAAGTTTGACTGTTTTTTTTTTTTTTTTTTTTTTTTTTTTAAGAAATTGTGTTATTTAACGATATATTCATGTAAATCAGGCAGGACTGTAGGTATGGCAAAAAAAACCCCAAAAAAACACATGAAAGAAAACTATAGAAAATGCAGAAAATGAGAAATGGCTGAAATAACAAAAATATGCAGAGCTTTCAGACCTCAGGTTTCAGGTTTTAAGAGTTTAGAAATCAATATTTAGTGGAATAACCCCCGGTTTTTAATCACAGTTTTCATGCATCTTGTCATGCTTCTCCTCCTCAGTCTTACACACTGCTTTTGGATAACTTTATGCCACTCCTGGTGCACAAATTCAAGCAGTTCAGTTTGGTTTGATGGCTTGTGACCATCCAACTTCCTCTTGATTATATTCCAGAGGTTTTAAGTTTGATAAAATCAAAGAAACTCTTTATTTTTAAATGGTCTCTTATTTCTTAAGATTTTAAAGTGAACTTTAAAATTTTTCTGTAGGTGTAATAATGTGTTCATTCAGAGCTAATCTTGAAAAAATGTATTGCTATACAGAGTTTGTATAACATTTAAAGGACTGTTCTGCAGACACAAAAAGGCACATAACATCTATATTGAACATCTATTGAACCACAACATAATGGTGTGTTTTATAATTCTGTTTTTAGGATTTGGCAGATACAGAGTGTAGCATGGTGAGGTAAATTAAGGTAGCGTTGATTGACACCTTAATGTATGAATACAGCGCATGTGTAGAAAACTGTGTGCTGTTTAATCATAGTTGAGAAAAGAAAGTTAAGTATCTTCATTAATGCAGAAGAAGACAATATGCAGATTTCTCTCTTCCAGTCTGTATGCAGATGTTTTCAGTGTAATCAAGTAAAGTGCATTGAGACTCTTTAAAAAGTTCTCTGATTGAGACTGTTCTCTAAACCAGGCAGCCACTTACTGTCTGATGCATATTTTCGGACCGCCTCTATTAGGATAGCTGATTACATCTATTTCTATAAAAATGTAATTATATAAATGTTTAATGCATTCCTGTGGAGTCCGGAGTGTGTGTTAGAATGGTAAACCCATGTATAAATGCACAAATCTACACACAAGAATATAATCATCAGGGAGGAGTGAATTGAGTGAATTGAGTGAACAAGCTTTCATCATATTAACAAGAAAAAGACACAGAGAACTGTGTAATTTTTGTTTTATTTTTGTATTATTAGTTTTTTTTATTATTAGTTAATAAGTTTTTTTTTTACTGTTCCTATGGGATCCAGTGGCTCAAAGTGGTGTATAATGACATCGCATTTGGTTTGTATTTGGTTTGTAAGCACTGGATTGTTGCTAGATTACCTGTATATGGCGGAGTAATACATGGAGAGCTTTGGTTACAGTGCATTACCAGCTGATAATGTCACTCATAAAAAGCCTCTCAGCCAATCACGTTGCAGGGTCGGAACTAACTGTGGTATAATTATAACACAGTATTACTGTAGACCATATAATACTGTATTTAATACTGTTTACAATACCTGACCTGGTCTCAACAAACTTCACCTCAACACACACTACACTACTCTTCTATTAATATGCAAAAAACAACCAACTTTCATCAGTGGACAATAAAATCACTACAGTTTACTTAGTTTGTTTAGTATAAATACACAGGTAACACTTTTCTTGAATGGTCCATTGCTGATGCCTCATAGATGGGAAATTATAATTAAAGACGGAGTGCATTGAGTAGTGAGCACTGTTTCCTACACCTTCAAAAAAATTGTGGAAACTGTAGAAAACCGCTACAGGAAGACTGACGTCTGGCTGACCCACATGAGGTTGTTTGAACTATAATGAATATTAATGAAAAAAAATAAAATATAAAATGCTTCTCTGGTGAGCTTTTGTTCACATTCCTCCACTGTCTCTCTGACGCGCTCGGCGTGACTATAGTTTCTGCCTGTTCTTATTTTCCCGCCTGTTCTTGGCCTCCCTATCTCCTTATAAGGGCATTTTTTTCCCAGCCGTGTCTCAATTCACTAGCAGCAGTAGTATATTGGACCGCAACCCTGACGACACAGGTTCGATCCTGCATGAGGAGCGGTGTGTTTCTTTCTTTCTTTCTTTTTTTCCTTTTTCTTGGGTTTACCTGCTTTCAGATCAACTGTTCTGCAATTGGGTTCAACAACCCTCTGGGCTGGAGAGCTACTAGTCTGTAGCACTCCATCCCATTACACTTCATTTTCCAAAACAGATTTTTTTTTTTTTTTTTTTTTTTTTTGTGGCTTAGAAAATATCTGGCCCATTACCAAACTTAAATACAGACCCCTGGTGTGTAGTATATTTACTCAGACTTGGAATTGAACCCCTGTTATCCACCTGATGGGGTAGCTCACTAGCAGATAGTGGTTTTATCCACTGCACCACACACTGAGTAGTGTGGAAATATGTGGTTTTATGTGGAATTTGAGTAGTAGTAGCAAACAGTGTATATATAAATATGGAGAAAACTGAGGTATTTGATTTAATAGACGACATTAGATAACATTAATTAGATTCAGGCTTCAACTTGCAGCTGAAGATCTTACAGAGTTTAAGAGGATTCCCTACTACCTCTTTTATTAGGTGATGCGACAGATGTGAGAGGAAGAATTATGAAGCATGAAGAGAAATGAGTTGAAAGTGAGTTAAGGGGGGTGATGGTTTTGATAATTCAGCAAACTTGAGCTGAATTAGAATAATTGTCTGTAGATGTACCGTAGACATGGTGAAATTAAAAATTGTAATTCTTAGTCCACAGAAGACACACACACACACACACTCACACACACACACACACACACACACACACACACACACAGACAGTCTCAGTCACTCAGTATAAAGGAGTGATATGCTGGCTGCATGACCCAGATACACCAGGACCCAAATCCCCTAGAGTATGGGAGAGAAAGTGGGAGAGAGTAGAGCAGAGACGAGGTGTGTGAGTGAATGCTGAAGATAGACTGCAGAGGACAGAGAGCAAGAATGAACAGCTCAAGACACTGAGAAATCTGCTGGGAGGGAGAGGAAATGAGTGAGAAATAGAGGAAGAATAGATAGGACGGATGTTGTAAGGGTTGGCCCGTGACAATTAAAGATATCAGTTTATAAAGTGTCTGGTTTCTCTGAAGGCACTGTATACGTATGACCTGGATTCTAACATTGGACAGACATAGAATTTTAGTTGGCACCATTTCAGTTGAATTTGGAGTCAGTTAAATTTTATTTGAGAATGAAAATCACTGTACAAACATTGAATTTTAGATGATAATTAGAAAAGTTTGGGGTAACACTTTCTTTGAATGTCATCTTTATTAGACTCTATAACTACATTCATAATATATTATAATGCATTCATAATGCATTATAAACATGGCTATAAATATTTATAAAAATGCATAACCCACTATAGCCATGTTTATTAAGCATTATGGCTTGTGATTCTAATACGTTATAAGCTATGCTTATGATATACATGTTAAAACAGTATGTATCTATCGTTAATAATCCAGTCCTGCAATTAAAATATGTCACTTTACTTAGAGCGCACAAAGACCTGTGCGCTCTATAATATACATTATAATTGACTATAACTAATATTATATTCAAGACCAGTGTTGGGCACGTTACTTTGAAAAAGTAATTAGTTATAGTTACTCGTTACTTCTCCAAAAAAGTAACTGAGTTACTAACGGAGTTACTCCACTATAAAAGTAATTAGTTACCAGTAAAAGTAACTATCGCGTTACTTTTATTATTCACCCGTCAAAAAAAAGGAAATCAATTATGTATTTACTATTATTATTAGAAAAATAACAAACGAAAATAAACCCAAAATGTTGACAAAAATACAATCTAACGAATGACAAAAAATAAAAACGAAATTCTTCACAGAACCAAAGAAAATTACTAAAACATATAATACTGAAAAAAACGGAAAAAACGGAAAAACGCGTCTGGGGATGGAGTTAAACAAACCAAGCCACACTCAAAGGAAATATGTATATATAAACAAAACAAAATAATGGACGAAAACAACAATCTAATGACCATTAAAATAGTATTAATATAACAGTTTCACCAAAAGAGAATAGAGCTTAGATCGGGCCCCAAAAATCCGACCCGACCTAGCCCGAGCCGTGCACGTTCTGCCCAAGCCCGAACCATGAACTGTCATTATGAGACCCAAACCATAAACTGTCTGTTTTCGGTCTGATTGAATGAGCGAAATATAATCAGAATTATGTTAATTAACACTATAACATAGAATAAAACTATTTTTTAATTAAAATGATTTTAAGAACAGCTACACACAGTGCTGCAAGTCAAACGCGGAGGTGTTCACGTGCGCCCAGAGCTACGTGATTACATTTTTCATTTTATTATAGTTTAATTCAGTAAGTTTTAATTTGTTTTTTAGGGTGGGCTTGCTAGTTTTTATTAGTTTTCACACATCTCATCAGAGAGATCAATCTAATAAACGTGAGAGAGAGAGAGAGAGAGATTTGCTTGTTCTGGAATGAGCTACTCACAGGTAAATGTTCTCACACACTGTATCTCCTGTTTCTCTTTCATCTGCCTTGCGCTCATATTGTAATCCCATGTAATCTGCAGTTTTTCAGTGTTTTCTGTTGTATTTTGCGGCTAGCGCGAGCGCTTTACACAAGAACTAACGCCACAGACCACGAGGTGATGCACGCTCAGCAACACCGCCCGCTGTACAACTCCGCTGTACAACAGCGCTTATAAATACATTAAACACGAAAATTCAGTAATTTTAGTTCGTTTTAGTTAGTTTTATAAACACAAAATACAGTTCGAGATAGTTATGTTTTTTCGTTTTAATTATCGTTTTTATTAGATTCAGTTAACACAAATGTTTTTTCACTTTCAGTTTTCGCTATTTCGTTCGCTTTAGTGAACAATAATAATTGGTTACTTAGCAACATTGTGATTATCACACCAGAGCTTTATATAAAATAAAAATAGGAGCCTGATTTCGGGTCGGTCCTCAGGTCAGGTGGGATTCGGGCAGAGAATCTAAGCTCTAAAAGAGAAAGCAGCAGCACCACAAAAACCGGAGCAGCTAAAAAGAGCTTAACGTCCTTAAATCGGAACTTGGCCTGTCCACGGCAATCACTGAATTGATTAGAGCACGCAAATCGTCACAATTGTGCCTCACTTCACCACGCCAAACCACAGGCACAGCGGCCAGAAGCTCAAGTTCACCGGAAAGAAGAGGGGTTAACCAGGGCAAAGCAAAGTTACAACAAAAAAAAAAGTTCATAGAGCGGCTAAAGTAACGTGCAGTAACGGGGTGTCGGAAATGGTAACGGCGTTATAGTTACAGTCAGAGTAATTAGTTAGATTACTCGTTACTGAAAAAAGTAACGGCGTTAGTAACGGCGTTAGTTTTAACGCCGTTACTCCCAACACTGTTCAAGACAAGTATAATGTGGTTAAAATATATATTTATAGGATTATTGAGGGTGTGTTTATAAGTTGGAAGCTGTTTTAGTCATGATACAGTCTTCAAGCTGGGACTGAGTTGCTTGGTATTGACGTATAACATGTTATAAACACAGCTACTAATGCATTATAATCACAGTTCATGATGCATAATAAACATGGCTATGATGAATTATAGAGTTTTATAAATATGTATAGCCATGTTTATAATGCCTTATGAATGCATTATAATGTGTTATGAATATGTTTATAGAGTCTTATAGGGATGACATTCATAGAAAGTGTTACCAAGTTTGGTTTGCGCAACTGAAATGGCTCCCACCAGTCGCTAGGGTTGCTGCTATAATGTTGCTAGATGCTTGCTATGGTATCCATAGCAGATGCTAGGGGGTTACTACGGTGTTGCTAGGTCGTTGCTAAGGCATTGCTATGGTATCCATGGTGGTTGATGCGGTGTTGCTAAGCAGTTGATGGATGGTTGCTAAGGTGTTGCTAAGGCATTGCTATGGCATATGTAGTGGTTGCTATGGTGTTGCTTAGCATTTTCTAGGTGTTTGCTAAGGTGTTGTTAGGTGCTTGCTAAGGCATTTCTGGTAACACTTTCTATGAATTTCATCTCTATTAGACTCTATAACCACATTCATATCATATTTAATAATGCAATCATAAGGCATTATTAACATGGCTATAAATATTGATAAAAATGCATAACACATTATAGCCATGTTTATAAAGCTTTATGACTTGTGATCATAGTACGTTATAAGCTGTGCTTATAATATATATGATAAAATAGTGTATATATATTGTTACTAATGTAGTCCCACAATGAAAGTCTGGCACTTTACTTAGAGCGCACAAAGACCTGTTATAATACATTATAATTGACTATAATTAATATTATATTCAAGACAAGAATAATTAATGAGTATATAAAAATATATTTAAAGGATTAATGAGGGTGTGTTTATAAGTTGGAAACGTTTTTAGTCATAATACAGTCTGCAAGCTGGGACTGAGCTTCTTGGTATTGATGTATAACATGTTATAAACACAGCTATTAATGCATTATAATCACAGTTCACGATGCATAATAAACATGGCTATGATGAATTATACATTTTTATAAATATGTATAGCCATGTTTATAATGCCTTATGAATGCATTATAATGTGTAATGAGTATGTTTATAGAGTCTTATAGAGATGACATTCATAGAAAGTGTTCCCGCATTTCTATGGTATCCATGGTGGTTGCTATAGTGTTGCTAAACAGTTGCAAGGTGGTTGCTAAGGCATTGCTACGGTATTCATGGTGGTTGCTATGGTGTTGCTAAGCAGTTGCTAGGTGTTTGCTGAGGTGTTGCTATGGTGTCTGTGGTGGTTGCTGTAATGTCACTAAGCAGTTGCTAGGTGGTTGCTAAGGTGTTGCTAAGGTTTAAGGTTTTAAACTGGGCGGGTGTGATGCGATCTCCTTTCAGAGCGGATGATCCAATTCCAGGTAATGTTCAGGCACAGAGTGAAAGAGAGAGAGGGCGCTCAGTCAGAAACTTAACTGCTTCATTTCTTTGGTTTTACTAAGAGTGAATGAGCTACTGAGGTCTGAGTTTCCCCTTCTGAAGTCTCCATTGCTCCACCAGCCGCTCGCGTTCAGTAAAACCGAGTTTAGATGATTTTAACAGATATTCATTTTAGGGTGAGTTTATCTCAGTTAATAGTGTTAGATGTGCATCTATGAGGCCAAGTAAAGTAATAATTTGTACCTAAAATCACATGTCTACCTTTATGCCAATATTTGTATTTAATCTACTGTTTTTATTATGTTTTGTCCACTGTAATTATTATCTAAGCACTTTGCTATGTGTTTTTTCTACTACTATATCACATTCTTTATCTATTAATGCACTGTTTTGTATTGTACTGTACAACCCTGTATTAGTATAATGAAAATAAGTTGAATTGAATTGATACTGGCAGTAGACTTTGTCCTGAAATTGAATTGTGGTTACTTGAAATGTTTTTCAACATTGACTTTCTGTAGTTTTCTATCAAAGATTCAAAATGTTCTTTTCAGAATAAATACACACATTGGTTTATCTCATAATGCTCACTTAAAAAGACAATTTGTAATATATCAATCTATTCTATCTAATTAAAAAAATGTTTTTTTGCTCATCGTGTTTTCCCCCCAACTCAGCCATAGATAGAATAGATGCTTGTTTTATTAACGTCCTAAAATGTTTGTTTTGAGTCATCACACAGTGCTTGCTGTGGAATAATAGCAGCCAGAGCTTAAGATTTTCAGCACGCTGCCGTTCCCACAGAGAGGACCATTAAGCACATTGGTAATGACAGCCTCATTTCCACATTTATAAAATGTCTTAGATTATGCCTGGAGATACAGACTAATAACAAACCCACAGATCAAGAGGTTTGGGCTTTTTTTGACACATTTGATCACTGGATTTAATGGATGTGTGGCACATTCTTAAAAATGTTTGATTTTTTTTAGAAGATCTTTATTGTTCTTTCTTGTTATTTATCGAACCATTTGAATCCTTCAAAAGCTGAACTAATGGAAATCCAAACTAACTTTGATTTATAGAAAAATAGTTATAATATGTAATATGAAAGTAATATGTAATATGTTTCAGAGAAATCGCAAGTAATGACATGTTTACACCACATAATGTTAGCCCAGTTTTCCAGTCACAGACAGTTTTTTGAAGATCGCCGTCAAAAATCCCTAATCAGACACAAATTGGGGATCACTTGTCACTTACTCAATCATGTGGTTTAATCTAATAAGTTTCTGCGACCAGTCACAGACTCCCAAAAAAATATTTAGCATGGTAAACATCTGACTCAATGGGCGACTGAGAGTTAGGAGCAGTGGCTACTTACAGCCAAAATGCATTTTCTGCCAAAGCCGTTCATACAGTCTGACTACTTTCTGTTTTCCTGTTATATCAGGACTGTTACTTTTAAAAACTAAACAGTGAGTCCTCTACGAATGAGGGTGAATGGAGCTAAAATATAACACTTCTAATTAAAAATAATGTAGAAATTAACTGCTTGTTTTAAATACTCCTTTCATTTTAGAAAGTAGAATAACGTATTTTGCTGAAAAGCAAAAAAAAGCAAGCATGCTAAATATTACCAGAGGGTTTTAAACAGTAAAGACGCTAGTGTTACTGATACTGTGAGCTGATTGGTTGATAAGCTGATGCTGGATTTACAGATTACAGAAAGAACTGAGTTGATAAGGTTTATAAATGGAGTCTAAAACCTGATTTTACTCAACTGCTTCATAGGTTCTAAACATTTCACACTCACTTCAAGTGGGTATTCTCCTCTCTAGAGATTTTCTGTTATGTCATTGCTAGTTCTCACATATGTTTAGTTCTGGCATGTTCTTGTGACAAAGCGTGTTTTTGTAAAGCAGCTATTCGAGTTTACGATTTCCTAAAGTGAAAAATCGTGTTATTTCTCAACCTGTGTGGCCTATCAGTCCTATATTGTGAAAATCACAACAACTGAAGGACTTGTAGGTACAGCATATCGACTATTGCTTAGGTTCTAATCAGGTGGTGGTGCACCTGTGTTTATCATTGCTAAGATAGCAATACACCAGAAATCTACCCAAACACACCTCACTTTCAGACCACCACACCCATTGGCGTAGATATATTGATAAGTGTATTTGCTATTTAAACAATGCAGGCAGCGCAAAACGTGAAAATAGACTGTTGGCAGGGTGTAAGATAACAATAAACATCATGACATGCCTTGCACATGGGTGTAAATAGGACATATGGACTGTTTTAGACTAAATATCTGTTTCACTCTAATTGAAAAAGAGAAGTTGGAACCTGGTTGTGTAAAAGGAAAGTGTGGCTCTCACAAAAGTGTCATCCATGAACGTCAGTGGATTTTTAGCGTCACTTTTTTTAGTACTATTTAGAACTTAGTTTTCTTTTTCACAGTGAACATTTTGGCAACCTAACTGCTGTATTTATTGGTTATTTCATATAATGTATGTAGAAATGTTGAACATGGTTGAGCTTTTCAATCCAGTCATAAGGAAGAGGATTACTTCACAGCAGAATACTCGGCTTGGACATGTCTTCAGTGTTATGTGATACAGGAGAATGTGTGTGAAACACCTTTAAAAAATGGGAACTTAAAAAGGCAGCATTTTTTGTTGCAGCCTTGGGATTACAGTGAACGCACACAAGCTCTCAGTCTTTCAAACCAAACCTCAAACATCAAACAGTTCATTCGAAAATTACAGGCAACCCAATTTCCACTGAGCCCTTTCAGAAATATTAGCAAAACAAGGGGCTGTGTGCGTACAGGACCATGTAACAACCAGCTTTAAAGGAAAAATACTGACTAAATAACAGCAAGAAAGTAAAATGACTACCACAGTTTGAAAACACTGGAAAGAGCTGTATGTGTTGCCCTTTACTCCCTAGAAGCTTACGTTGCCAGGTTGAGTCAATATAAAGTCGAAAGTTTAAATTCAATCAAATATTTATCAAACTGGTTGCTGAGGTAGTAAACAGTCTGCTCTTCCACTGTGACTGTTATAAGATCATGTTAGCATGTTGTACATGAAAATGTTAACCAGGACTAGTCTGATTCACTTTACCCATCTCTAAATCTCGATGCCTCGATAGCTAAACTGTGTGTGGACCACTGAGTATGAATACATATAGTATGTTTGAATGTTGAAATGACTTTAAATATCCATCCCTACTTGTGGTCGTGATTAATTTGCTTAATTTGCTCTTAACGAGTTCAGTAGAGCTGTTAACTGAAAGCCATTCCAGACAATACTCATGGACAATTCTAGTTTGAAGAATGTGAAATATATTACATATTCTGGTTTGTTTAATGCCTTTTTACTAGATTATTCCATATGTTTTTCTTCATAGTTTGGATGACTTTTGGAGTATTTCTCTACAATGCAATGTGGTGTGGCTACAGGCTTTCCTTCTAAACAACAGAAGCTGCCTAACTCAATTTTTTTTACATGTAACTAATCATTAAAAATTGATATTGTGTTTTAGCCACATAAAATCATGATTTACACAACTACTAAACAATCAGCAGCACATTTGATGTTTAATCTGTTGTTTACAGGTAGTCTTCAGCTTGGGTAGATAGAAAACCTGCAGCCAAATCAGCTCTTTCTAGAAATGAGTCCACTATTACTAAGAGTAGAATAATCCATTTCCAGCACTGCATCCTTAGAAGCCTTTCTGAATGTAGTAGTGAAGGAATGGCTCCCTCTGTGAGCGGGTTTAACCTGAAGGTATGGAAAGTTCATGAAATTTTAATTTTGGGTTTTCATTTTAATGAAGTATGCAGAGTGTATTTTTTTTTCTTCCAAGCTGTGTTTATTTAAGAAAACTGTGTGTATTACATGACTCAACTGTAGTAGCTCATGTTTAGCCCTAAACTGATTTTTTTTTTTTTTTTACAAGATGATTTTTTTTTGTACAAGTCTTTACAGTTTCCTCACAACACGCCAATGTCCATGTGTACGTGAGGAGTGAATAATTACAAAAATCCCCAAGTGTCTTTAAAAAATAAAAAAATCCATTTACTTTTAGACCGAGATAAATAGATAAATACATCAACAAATCCTAAAAACGGGGGCTTGCCAGCCTCACAAATAAATAAATAGAATCATAAATAACATTCAAAATATCTTTGGCCGAACTCGGGCCATGTGTCGATTCCCCCCCACGAACCCATCCATGAAGCTGGTCATCCTTTACAACCACTTACTAACTTACTTACTGTAGCTACGATCTTCCAGAGCATGGGTGCACTGGACTCTCTTACTTAGGGGGAGGGAATGGGGGGTCGAGAGTAAAAAGCAAAGCTAAACAAGGTAAAAAAAAGAAAAAAGAAATCATACTTATTATAACAAAACAATTCCATTGAGGCACTTTTTTAAGGATGTCAAAGAAAACGCTTGCCTTGTTTTTATCCTCCATCTTGTCCTTGATTTCTGTCTCTTTCTTTAAGCATTTGAAAGAAAAGCAGAATAAATATGACAATAAAAAAATGGACGACCCATGGATGTAACAAAAAGTTTTTTTTTTTTATCTCTTTCTCTCTCTTTTCTTTCCTCTTGTTTCTTGTCACCATGTGATAACCTTCATAATCCTTGTGCACAATCTTCTGCACAAGGAATTGAGGCAAACAGCAAGTAGCGCACACTAAATCAGGATTTTTAAGATTTTAAGTATAACAAAAACCTTTTAATTAGCCAAAAAACAAGGAAAAATACGCTAAGAAATTGAAGTAAATAAATAAACATCTTCTAAGTTCACATTTGTTTAGTTTTTTTTTTTTTTTTTTTTTCAAGCTTGCAAGAGCAGAAAACATCATCAATGTTTGTTTTCGGCGGTGGTGGTGGTGCTAGCTGTGGACGTGACATCAGTCTGGCTTTCGGAGCGGTCCCCGAATATCCCTGCGAGAGTTTTGAAGCGAGGTCCCCACTCGTTTAGGTAATCGTAATCCTCTTCTGTTTCACCGTTTAGGGATTCGATAGAGCTCAGGCTCTCGGCCACCGAACCCTCGCCTTCGTAAGCGTAGGTGGCCAGCGAGTCGTAGGGAGGGGCCGAGGTGTCTCCGTCGTGTTCCTGCAGCCTCTCGGTGATGAAGTCCTGGATGTCCGCACTGTCCTGCGAGGTGGCGGCGGGCCGAGGGACGGAACCGGCCTCTGGCTTCACGTCGCGCCTGAAGAGGTTTTCTTTGATGGCTTTGGGGTTCCGGAGAGTGCCCATGTCGAAGGCGTGCGTGTCCTCCTCCCCGCCGCCTTCGTCGTCGTAGTGGATAACGTTGTCTCGGATGTCCTCTTTAGACGTCATCAGCGTCTCCTTTTTCTTCTGCCTCCTCACGCCCACGTACAGCACCACGATCACTGCAGAGACACACACACGAGGGACAGAAACATGAAGAATGAAGCATTAAAAAAAGCAACACTCGAACACCAAAGCCCTGCTGGATGGAACGTTTTCTGAAGAAGCTCCACAATCAATGACTGCAAAGGGAAAAATGAGGGGAAACACTCTTCACACTGAAATCATGGAAAGAGCCACGGAAACGCTGTGTTCTTCAATGTTTTCCATAATTTTCAAAACAGTTTCGAGTTGCTTCCTACATATATTGGCAGGCTGGCACTGCAGCTGCAATCACGAGGAGGTGATTCAAGATGGACTCGAACTGTAGCCATCATGCATGATTGCAAAGAGCTTCAATGTTCTTTAAGGCTTTTTTAGAAAGACATACGGTACCAGTCAAACGTTAGTACAAATTCAGTGTTTTTTTAGTAGTGTAGATTAATACTAAAGTCATTCAAACAAAAAAATGTTAAACAATCCAGAATATGTTTTATATTTTACTTTCTTTAAAGTAGCTCCTCTTGCTAAGATGACAGCTTTGCATTTTTTCAGTCAGAGAAAAATAAGGTAGAGTGACCTGGAATTCAGGCTTTTAAGTTAACAGCTGTGCTGAACTCATCAATAGTTAATTATTTGAATTTCTTGTCTCTTAATAAAGTGTTTGAGAGCATCAGTTGTAAAGTTATGAAGAGGTAGAGTTACAGGTATACAGTGAATAGTCCTATTTAATGGCTGCAAAGACCTTTAAAAATGTTATGATGAAACTGGCCCTCATCAGGTCCACCCAAGAAAAAAAAAAGATCAAGAGTTAGCTTTGTTGTACAGGATATTTTCATCAGAGTTACCAGCCTCAGAACCTGTATATCTGATTTTTTTTTAATGGTATTAATGCATTATAATGTTCTTATATTACCTTCATACTATTACCAATGCATTTTCTCTAAAAATAGACAATAAATGGGGCTCTAATTGGTTTAGTGAATAATAGTGGTGTGATTTACTGGTTTGAATACAAGATAATGCTGCTTGCCATCAGCAGCCAGAGTCCAAGAGCATGAGTGTGATGTTGGCTGACACAGGCTTCTGTTAGCTAGGGGTGTCACGATTTCAATATTTCATCAAAATCGATCGAAATTATGTCATGGTCTCGAGCATCAAAGTAAAAAAGAGGATGGTGCAGCACGCTAAGCAAATGGCGCAGCACACTGTAGCTCAAAGAGCAGCCCTTTCTCCAGAGAATTTGGACATTCTCATCTTTTTAAAGAAAAACTTGAAAATATAAAAATAACAGTTGTCTAGCCTCAAATATGTTAATAGTTTTGGTACCTTAAGGAGCATCTTTCTCTCAGATATAGTTAGTGATATATCTTTATTAAAGAAAAAAACTTGTCATTCTCAGGGACTGAGTCTTATTTTTCATGTTTAACTGTTATAGTAGGATAGAGTTCAGTTTGCTCTAATTGTTCTATTATTTTTTACATGACTTCCTGTATTTTTTTTTATTTATTTTGTTATGTGCACACTGCTGCTACCAAAAAAAGCCACTAGTTGGCATTGCATATATGTCTTAATTAAATGATTTAAATTTGACCATTAGTGCCTAATGTGGTGTATTACAGATCACTTGTATCACTTTGCATCACTTATATCAAGCCCACCTTTTGAAATAAGATATTGTAAATTTGATGAATCAAACCAATGACTGAACATAGACTAATCTAAAACTGGCATAGGCTTCACTGCTGTAAAAAAAGACAAAAGAAAATCGAGAATCGAATCGAATCGTGACCCTAAAATAACCCGGAAATAAAATCGAATCGAGGATTTAGAGAATTGTGACACCCCTACTGTTAGCTAATGTACCAGAGCTGGGGATCTGATGCTTTCCTCTGTGTGAGTGTGCTGACTCCATAAAAAATAATATAAAATAATATTGTTTATCACAATTAATTCTGTAACAATATACAGTATCATCCCTCAAAAAGAGTTATCATGACAGGCGTAGACTTTTTAGAATTGTTCTGACCTGTCAGAGAGGACACCGTGGCTGGTGGCTACAGTCCAGTAAATAGAGATGAGTATTTTTATGAAGACTGTGTAAGCTAGGCAGCACTCGTTGCATGGCCAGCAGCTGGATTTTTATTTATTTTTATTTTTGAGAGAGAGAAAAGCGAGAGAGACTCCAGGGGTAGCAGTGCAGCGTGTCTATTTGGGATGAAGGGAAATGTTTATAATTACGTAAGTCGAGACCGGTAGGGTATTACACTTAGAGAGAACACATGAGACAAAAAGGAGGCGGCAGGCGGGAGAAAACAAAATAAAAAAATAAAGAAATAACCAGCTTTTAGGAGTAGAGGCGAGAGGACTGCGGCTGTGAAACCACAGTGCCCCCAAGTGGCAGACGTCTACATTACACCACTGGCTGGCATCAAACACTGTGTGTGTGTCTCTAGGTGTGTCTGACAGGGGGGGTGTTTCTTCCTCCGGCTGTGTATAAGTGTGTATCTGTGTGTGTGTGGCTCACGGTAGGTAGGCATGCAATTGATGATGCGTTTTCCTTGGTCAGACTGAGCTTTGACTGTGTCTGTCATGGCTGCTGCTGCTGCTGGAACTAGGTCAACCTGACAAATAGAGTGACTATAATGGATGAGTGCCTCTCTCTCTCTTTTCCTCTCTCTCTCTCTCTCTCTCTCTCTCTCTCTCATGGATTCCTGCATGCCCATGTGTGCATGAAGCCAGTGATTCTGACTGGCACCTTTCACAAGGGCATGGTGTTACAGAGAGAGCCTAATGTGCTAGTTTCATTCTGGTGGGCATGGTTGCAGTGAGAGAAGCTAGTTTTTTAAACATCTGTGATGCCAGGCTCTCGGGCACAGACCTGTCAGAATTTTAGAAGGGCATGCTTTCTCATTTAGGGACCTATTTTAGCGATCTATAGGCGAGCCATCAACTGTATGTGCATTGCGCAGCTTGATTTAGGGCATGTCTGTGTCTCATGCTTTGCGCAGTTTAAATGTGCTAAAAAGACATGAAATAATTCTCTTCATTAATTGTGGGTGTGTTTTGGGCGTAACACTAAATAAACCAATCAGCGTTTCACTTGTCATTTCCTTTAAGAGCCAGATGTGCTCTGACTTTGGCATATTCGTATCTTAACAGTGCAGCGATTTGCAGGTCTCAGCAGAGGAAACTGAGCTGCTCGTTCACTCTGTGGAGGTGCACCAGCAGGTAATTTACAACAACAGCAATGTTATTTACTTTTGTATTCTGTTCTGTTTGTATTGTTAAAGTAAAAAAGGTGGATTGTTGTAATGTTAAACACTTAACATACAAGTTATGTGGGAGTGTATGAGAATCACAGCCAAGTCTATTTTTACGTTACATACACTGTTGCTGTGTTATGGACATATTAAATAATAATATTTATTTTAATCATAAAAATGAAAACTTTTGAAGTGATATTAGATTATGAACAGACTCACAAACTACAAAGCATCAGGTGTTGCCACTATGATTGGAAGAAAGCTGGTTCAAATCCCAGTCATGCAGCTTGCCATCAGCTGCTGGAGCCCTGAGGGAACAAAATTGGCCTTGCTCTCTCTGGGTGGGTCTTCGAAGCAAAAAATTTAGTGTTTACTGTTCATTTAAATTTGTGAACAAAATCGAAACTTTAACGTAACGTGTAAACTCTTCTGCCACCACTAGATGGCAGTATAATGGCCTCATAAGAGGACACCAGGCTCTTGTAGAGCAAAATTTAGTGTTGCTGTCTAGTGATGTCCACACATGTGGACGTCAGGTCCTAGAAGATTATGGTGGAAGGCAACATTTAAATAAGACGTTGCCTAATAATACAGACAGCAAGCAGATAACAACAACAAAAAATAAACAGCTACTGCTTATGTTTAGCTTCTGCGCTTGGCTTGTATTGGTTGTTGATGGAACCTATTCATATTGAGTTGCTTACCAGCATATACTAGTAGATTACACTCAGAATCAGGAAAGAAATGGTCCAACCAGTCTGCAATGTGATTGGTGTACAAAAATCTTTGCATCTTCGAATCCCACACACTATTCGATTCTCTCTCCAACTATCAATTCTGACTGAGTAAAATTCTGCTATTTGGATTTCGGATTGAGTTTCTTTAAACATTGTCTTATGCAATAAAACTGTTATATTTAACGGCAGCTGGCTGTCTCACTTTCTCTCTTTCTCTCCCCAAAAACCTAATACATCTCTATTTCACCTGGAGCGCACTGAGGGTACTGTGGGAGGCTTAAACTTGGTTCAGTTGGGCGTCCGTCCCTTTTTTGTGTGAGCCACTTTGCTTTGTTCTTCTTTCAAAGTGTGCAGACAGCTATTACAGCCCTTAAGGCTTGGAGATAAAACAGAGGGACGACTGAGGGAACGGGTTTAACTTTTGATGAGGACAGTAGTAAGGTCATGCGAGATGAAAGCTCTCTTTTTTAAAAGGCATTACTGCAGGAAAACACTAAAGTAAATAAAAGTGTTGAGCTCATCAAACCGTGGAGAGCACTGTATTTTAGACTGCTGATTCTCTTTCAACACTTGTGGGAAACTGCAGGGTAAACTGAGACTGTGTCTGTTGACATGAGTAGAACAGTGTGGAAACAATATTTACAGTTAATATTTGTATATGTTGATGATGTACAAGGGGATGTTTCAGTATATTGCTTAAATTAGTGTCTACATACAAATAATGTAAAACAACTGTAGGTCAAAATGTCTTTAGTGTTCCTTACAGTTATTAAAATGTTTATTCTTTCCCAAAATGTAGGGACTATATAACTTTATTTCTTTATGTAATTTATTTTCTACACTGTAGATTAATATTAAAGTCATGCAAACAATTGAGGGATCCCCTGACCTAAACCTGATGATCTGAGATGGTGATTTGAGGTGATTTGGGATGAGCTAAAGATTCACAGCGTGAAGAAAAAGCAGTAACTATTTTTCAGCACCTCCAGGAACTCCTTTCCTTCAAGATGCTAAAAAAAAACTGTTCCAGGTGACTCTCCCTCATGAAGACACTGAGATTAAAATAGCAAGACTGTGCAGATCTGAACGATCCTCAAAGATAAATGTGCTACTTAGAAGAATCTAAAATATAAAATATATTCTAGTTTGTTGCCTTTTTTCTTAACTAAATAATTCTTCACGTGTTCCTGTATAGCCTTCAATAAAAATCTTACAATGTAAAAATAATCATAAAAAGAAGGAAAACACGTTGAATGAGAAGAGATGTGTCCCAAATTATTACTTTAGTTTATTTATTTTAGTTCATTAGATTTGTTAGCTTACCGAAGACTAGCTGGCAGCATACCAACCTACTGAATTCATGCACTTCATCAAAATATCCAGAACTCAGCTTAGCTGTTGACCAGCATTTTTTAAGTGGTCTACAGACATGATCAACCCGTCCAGTTGGTCAACTATCTTGACCATAATCACCACCAAGATGGCCACCCAGCACAACCGGTATCATCAAGCTGGTCAAACTGCAAGACCAAATTATCTTGGTCCAAGTTGACCATCATGAACCAGCTTGTATACCTGTGCAAAATGTAATTTTACATGGAAAAACAGCTTTTTTTTACCCACTTTACCTCTAAAGACCAGATTAGACCACCTGAAACCAGTTACCAGCTAAATATGGTCTTGAGCTGGATTTTTCAGCATGGATATTTCCTTATAAAATGCTTTTTTTTTCTGTCCAAAACTGAAAATACACAATGTTCCCCACTAATTGTTTTAAGTTGATTGTCTAGAAATGTTTGGTTTCTAAAGTTATCTAACCAACTTCTAATGACAATTCTGAATCTTCTGAAATAAAACTAGTCTCATATGTTGGTTCAGTTATGTATGAGTGCTTAACCTAACTTAACTCCCTTTAATAAGTGCATATCTTACATTTCTTTGAAGAGTTTTTAGCTTAATGACCAACTATGAAGGCAATAAAAGCTTCTTCCTCCATTCTTTATCACTGCAGAGAACCAGAGTTGAAGTTCTGCTTCTCTGACCTTGATGGTTCAGTTATAAAGTGGAGTAATTTAGTCCATGACCATGCAGTAAAGTGTCTTAAGGAGCCGGGATCATTAAGACATGAACTCTACTGTAAAAGAAACTGCCAACAAGGGCCGTCCTCGTCCATGCAAATCAAGCATGGCTGATATCCCAGCACTTAATTAAGCAAGATTGGGATAATCCAGAGGTCTCTTCAGTTTGATCCACTCAGTGTGGAGTCTATAAAGCCAAGCATTTTAGAAGCAGCCCTGTTAATATTGCAGTGAGCCGAGTTTCAGCATGTTCTCTCCAGTGATGTTTTTCATTCCTTTGTGTTCGGTTGCTCATATATCATGTCTAAAGGAAAAAAAAAAACAGACTAGCTGTAGCCTAATGGTTAGAGAAGTAGGCTTGGTACCATCAGGTTTCCAGCTTAACCCCTTTTGACTGGCAGAAAATGAGGGAAGTGAAAGAATAGTACCCTTTCCTCACATTTAACATTTAAAGATAAACTCTGGAAGTGTATTAAATACTCAATTTTTTATTTTTTTTCCAAAATTTAAGGGTTTTGGACCTGTATACACTGTAAACCAGGGGTCGGCAAAAGGCGGCCTGCGAGCCAGATCTGGCCCTTGAGGTTGTTTGAACTATAATGAAACTTCTCTGGCGAGCTTTTGTTTACATTTCTCCCCTGTCTTTCTGTTGCGCTTGGCGTGACTTTAGTTTCCACACGTTCTCGTGATCTCTATCTCCTTATAAGGCCTTTTTTTTCCCCCGGCCGTGTCCCAATTCACTAGCCAGGGCAGCAGCTAGATAGTGTATTGGGCCGTGACCCAGGGACACAGGTTCGATCCCACGTGAGGACTGGTGTATTTATTTATTAATTTGTTCCTTTTTTCTTGGGTTTACCTGTTTTTAGATCAATTGTTCTGCAATTGGGTTCAACGATCCTCTGGGCTGGAGAGCTACTAGTCTGTAGCACTCCATCTTATTACACTTCATTTTCCAAAACAGATTTTTTTTATTTTTTTGTGGCCCGCCATGTAATGCCTTACAAAATATTCGACAATTAGTACAAAAAAAATAAGAAACATATAGCACAGGAGATTGACACATTGTTGAAGGTATAAGACCATCTTTTAAGTGCATGCTAAGTGTATCAAAAACCTTTAAAAGAGATTAGATTAAATCTGACAGCTTCACTTTCCTCTAGTGAAACTGCCCCTAATACACTCACCTAGCAGTATGACGATGCAGACCAGTATGGCGATAAGTGCTCCAGTGCTGAGGCCAACAGGGAGGAAGATGGCCTCTGCGTTACAGGTCAGAAGAGCCCCTTCAGAATTGCAGGCACACACACGGATGGTCAGGGTACTGGTGCTGTTTTTCACTGGTAAACCACTGTCCTCGATGAACACTGGGAGGTGGTATATCTCCTGAGTGCGGCGTCGAAAACCACTGCGCAGTGTTACAACTCCTGCAGTGTTGTCTGGATACAATAAAAAAAAATAAAAAATCACTGTTAGCACTGCTAAGCAGGTTCAGATACAACACTGATTTAAACCTCTGGGGTCCATCAACATGAGTAGTGTCATATTTTAAATGTTTTTATTTATATTTATGACACTTCTCTTCTGCTTTTTGCCATGTCTTAACTGGTAGATTTGGATTTAAAAGGTGTCAAAAGTATTCACATGACTTTGTAGGTAGAATTATAGATACCAAGGTTTAAAATACTTTTGTAGAAGTTGAAGTATTAACTCAAGCTTTTTACTCCAAGTGTAAAAGTACTGGTTTTAAAACTACTTAAAGTATAGAAGTAAAAGAAATGGGGGGAAAACTACCATTAAGTACAAAAGCTTAGGCCATGCCACATAGTCCTATTCCTTACTGCCCAAAACACATTTTTATAAAAGCCATAATGACTATAATGTTATATTAAGATGTTAATGTTGATAAATTGGGGGTGCACTAGGCTGGCTCCCAGTTTCAGCTGCATATATGCCTACTATGTGGGCGGGGCGTGATGAGTGCAGATGTGATGAATCACTTATAAACCAATAGGGTGTCGGAATGGTATATGTTTATACTTATCGTCCAACCACATTCAGATTCACTTTTTTTTTGAACGATTAAAGACTGGAATGAAAACAAGCTGAAATGAAATAGGAGTAACGAGGCTATTTTTAAAATGTAAGGAGTAGAAAGTATGCAGTTAATTTTCTGCATTATTTATTTATTCTCAGCACTGCAGTGAGTAACACTTACATGTTGGTGGTACAAGAAGTGTTAGTGTGTATTGTGCTGGTACAGTGAGTGGATCAGAAGCAGCAGTGTTGCTGGAGTTTTTAAACACTGGCCCATCTGTTGTTGCACAGTTTGTGTTGGTAATCCTTTAGTCCTAGTCCTGGAGTATTCTCAGTCCAGTCGTGACACTGAGGTGTTTAGGAACTCCAGCAGCACTGCAGCACTGTGTCTGATCCACTAATGCACTAACACACTAATTGCATTAAATTTGTATACTGTGTTAAGTAGATTTGGGTATACCGTACTTTATTACCATAATTTCCATACCAAGAATTTCCCCCCGGGGATCTATCTATCTATCTATCTATCTATCTATCTATCTATCTATCTATCTATCTATCTATCTATCTATCTATCTATCTATCTATCTATCTATCTATCTATCTATCTATCTATCTATCTATCTATCTAATGACAGCCCAGATTAATTTACATCATATTAAATCAAGATATCCATTCATAACTACTGGTGTTTAACCTATAAATATCCACATTTTATCAGTAGCTTTTTTTTGACAGTTCCAATAAATCCAGGTAACAGAGATAAGCGTTTTTTTATCAGCCAGGCGAAATGTCAGTCAGGCTCTGCTTAGCGCAGAGATTGCGACTGCAGCAGCACAGAAAGCACAGTCTGTGTTCTATAAAGATGGGTACTGAAAGAGCATTGCTGTGCCCTCTCTGAAATGATAGCCAGGACCTTTTACTCCCAATCGTGACCTGATATTTTAGCTTTGCTCTCAGCGCTGCTCTTTGGGGTTTGGCGTGTTTTCATACTTTGTGAAAGAACCTCACAGCATTACTACCTCCAGCCTCCACTTCATCAACACTTGAGGGAATGGACACTTGTAAATTTTATGAGGGCTGATGCTCTTTCTCTGACCCCAGAACTGCTGCAGCTAAAGGGGTAGATAATGAATAATTGAGTCTGCCTTGGTTTTGATGGGGTTTAGAGAGGAATGACAGCTGATTATCAAAATGAGGGACGGTGTGAGTCTGCTTTTACCAGACTGCAGCGCCTGTGCCCTTTAACTCTGTCATTTGACTTGTGTGACTTTTTCTTATTCTGTTGCATTTCATATAAATGTGTCACAGGTAGACAGACCTTTTTTTTTTCTGCCTTTGTATTCATGGAAGCACCTGTAGGTCTGTCACTATGTCCTAGACCTTATCCACACATATCCAGATTCATTAAAAAAAAAAAAAAAAAATAGAAAATGTTTGTCCATAATCGAACATAATGAACAAATTGGCTAAAAGCCGGATACAGAACACAGCATTTCACAGGTTTTCATTAATTTTGACTTTTTTCACAACAGAATTAATTACATATCCTAAAAGTATTTTCAAAATATTTTATTCCAGAGAAAAAGCAATATATATATATATACACACATATATATATATATATATATATATATATACGTATATATGTATATATATATATATACATATATATACATATATGTATATATATATATACATATATATATATACATATATGGAACACTGAACCATTATATTATACTAGCAGACAAACTGACAAAGCACCACATTTACCAGCAGTCCCAGCAAATGGATTTACTTAAATAGTGCTAATTGTCATTATTTTACTTTAGTAGTGTTATTCTAACCATAGGTGTACCTCAGTATTGCTATTCTATTCATAAATCTACCACATTAGTGCTATTCTAATAAAAAATGTACCTCAGTAGTTCTGTTCTAAGTCACTTTGGACAAAAGTGTCTGTCAAATGCAATGTAATGTAATGTATTCTAATCAAAAATGTACCTCAGTAGTGCTATTTATTCATGAATGTACATCAACTTTTTTTTTTGGACTATAAGGTGTACCGGATAGCAGCTAATGCTAATGCTGCTGCACCCAGCCTTAGTGCTGGAGAAACTTCACTGAAAACTCACCCTTATAATGCTGAACTTCAGCGGAGCGGCTTTACTGCTCCTTAATAGCTGACTCGTACAATAACCTATCCATAACCATCCATTTCCATAATAATAACCCTGTACAGCTCATATCTTTTAGGTTAAAAACAGTTAGTTTGTAAAAGGGTAGCAAACGGATACAGAGCATGGTTTAGTTCAATTCATCCATGTAGATATAAATGAAAATAAAAATGAACTTAAACCTGCCGTTTTTCGGCTATCCTAGTCGTCATTCTCACTCACTCCTCATCAGCACTCATCCAATGGAGGAAACACTGAAATGTTAGTAAATTACTAAATAAATTATTAATTCTTTAGTAGAATTTTTTATTTGGTCTTTCTACTTAAAGTGCTTTTTTGGCATTTTCTGTCAAATATTTTTAGTTCCCTAGCTTAAAACACTTCACCAAAAACATAACCTGCCCACTCCAAATGTGCTTCTGAAAAAGCTTTTTAGCCACAGAAGGCCAAAAAACATGTTTTTCTGCTGTGTCCTCCCCAGTTCCGCCTTATAATTTGTGTTTTAGCTTTGTGCTGTTACCCTGTCTTTCCCAGGTGCCTTTAGTCGTGCGTTTTGTTTCCTTTGTCTGGTCTCGAGTTCTTTCTAAATGTCTGTTTCTCTGTGTCATTCTTCAGAGCCTCCAGGTTTGTTTTCTTGTTCTCTGTAGTTTTCATTTTGCCTCGTGTTTACTTCGCTTTGTGAACAAAATACTCGTGCTTACATCCCACTTCAACACCTTCTATTTGTGTAACAGCACCCTGGAGAGAGCTTCCAAAAGTGCAGTTTTTTTAGTGATCTATACCACTATTATAGTGAGGTTGAGGGGCCAAGTTTAACACCAGGTCTTATATCAAGACATGCTTTTATAGCCCTGTGTGTGGCTGGGAGTGTTTTACATTAGTGTTTCTCAGTAGTTTTTACCCAAAGCCTTTCACCAGCCAATTTTATTACAGATGGGATAAAAGCAGCAAATATACACCCTTAAAATCCATAAGATGTATATATATATATATATATATATATATATATATATATATATATTTAACCTCATTTTTACTTTATCTACAAGGTGGAGCAGCTTCTGTAGGAAAGAGTGTCTAATAGAGTGGAGGTCACAGTGATTAAACACAATGTTTAAAAACTCCAGCAGCACTGCTGTATCTGATCACTCACACCACACCAATATAACTGAAAGTAAATGACCCACCACCCAAGTAATAGCTGCTGTGTGGTGGTCTTTCCTGTGAGGGAGGTCCTGACCATTGAAGATCATGGTGAAATGAAGGTAGTATTAATAATAAAGTAAGCAGAGAAACAGGTACAGGACTACAGTCTGTAATAACATAACTACAAATTGCTCCTAAGTGATCAGTGGTGATGAAAAAAAAATGGACAGTGAGTGTAGAAACATAAAAAGTGGTCATAATATTGTGGCTCGATAGTATAGAGTAATATATTAATGCGATGTATAGGCTGTATTTTAAACATATACATGCACACAAACACACATTAAAAGAGAGATACTCACTCCCAAAGTCTTTGATGGTAAAGTTCTTGCTCTTCATTCCTTCCTGTGGCGATCTGAAGGAGAACTTCTGTCCTGACATTGGGAGATCTTCATCTTTTGCACTGATGACCTGAATCACCTGCATGCATCGCAAAAAAAAAAAATAATAATAAAATAAAAATAAAAACGTACTTTAGGTCACTCCACAAGGCCATTGTGATTTTATTTAGCATTTTTTAAATATATTAAAATAAATATTAAAATAAGAGACCAATTCAGTTTCTAAGAGCATTTATTGGCTATGAAATGAAAATAAATATTTGGTGGAATATCAGAAATCAATATTTGGTGGAATAACCCTGGTTTTTAACACAGTTTTCATGCATCTTGGCATTTTCTCCTCCACCAGTCTTACACACTGCTTTTGGATAATTTTATGCCTTTACTCCTGGTGCACAATTTCAGACAGTTTAGCTTGGTTTGATGGCTTTTTTCCAACTTGAGGTTTTATTCTAACTTGGTAAAATCAAGAAAAAACATCATCATTAAGTCGTTTATCTTTTTTTTTTAGAGCTGTATATTGTAAAAAAAATGCCATACAGAACCTATTGTCTTACAGTGTGACTTCATCTCTTTCTCTGTTTCTCTGTTGAATGTGTTCAATATTTCTTCACACAGCACACACACACACACACACACACACACACACACACACACACTGTTCCCCGGTGCCCTGTCTGCGATCCTGATCCGCCCATGCTGTAATAACACACATCTCAGCTCTTCTACTCTGCAGAGCGAGCCGGATCCGGCCCTGTCCCGCCCCGCTGTTAGCATCACCTGCCGCAGGGCTGCTGTGAGCACTACAGGTGCGTGTAGAACAAGACGATTAGCGCTGCGCTAATGCACTTATCCGCACACGACCATTAAATCATGCACATCCATCAGCTCACGCTGCGCCGACACCTGATCGCCGCCTCGTACTCCATCATCTCAGCGCTGCACATAGTTGTGTCAGAAAGCCAGAAATCTAAACAGCAAACAGCTCCAGCTAATCCCTCTTTGAAAACCTGTCAGATACTTAGAAACCCAAACACAGATAATCCCTCCCTCAAACAGCTCAGAGAGAGAATCCTGAGAGGAACTAAAGAGCTGGATTTAAATCATGTGCTTTCTGTCTGCGCCACAGACTGTGTATAGCTGGACAGAGCATCGTCTCTCAAAAGTGAAGCCACCACAGGTCGGGCGCCCCCTGCTGTTCGGTTTCAGAAAGCTGTGTAACCCCACCCATCCCCATAGGTTTCAATGGCAAAACAGACAACTTTCAATCACGTTTTTTTCTAATAAACTATAATTCTACCTCCTTTATTTAAATGTGTAGTGTAACCTCTGCTTATATTGTCAAATGTTTATATCCCCACAGAATTCGTTTTTTAAAACGTTATTCAGCTCTATTCAAAAAAGGTGTGGTTATTGTAAAGCAATAACAGACCGTCAGCTCCGCTCTGCAGCCTGTGACCGTGAGGCAGCCCTCGGGGGCGGGGCTATTTAAATGAGTAGGCTGTCTCTCCACAGTCTTTCTCCCTCCTCTGGTCTCTACTGCGCAGAATCGGGTGTCAGAATCACCAACATGGCGGAAGATTTTGGCTTCATTTTCATTGAATGAATGACGCTGCGAATGAATGACGCTGCGTCTGCATCTTTTTTTACAGTCTCTGGTCTGCGCTGGTACAAGTGTGCATGTAAACATACACACACACACATAATACACACACACACGCACAATACACACTAACATTTTTATTGCTTACTTTACTAAACTTGCACCAGTAATAAGATCACGCTGTAATTAATAGAGGCCTTTCAAGGAATAACCTTAAATCAACCTTTTTCATTTTCTTTACTATTGAAAGTTATTATTATATATTTTTTAACCCTCTATGGAACACTGTTTCCCCACAGGCAACAAACCATTTTTTGGTTAGTACCCCATAACATACTGTACCTTATTTATTTATTTATCTATTTATTTATTTATCTATTTATTATATAATGCTGCAAGACATATGCACATCCGATACAATGACATATAATACTGAATAAATAATAATAATAATAATAATAATAATAATAATAATAATAATAATAATAATAATAATAATAATAAAAAGTGTATGTGGGCAAGAACATGTGAAGAAGTATATTTGGCAGTTTATATTCTTCACATATTCTTGCTGTAAAATCACTACAACATTTGATTTAAATGATCCGTTTTGATATATCTCCCAAGAGACTCCCAAGCATTTAAAAAAATTATGTATTTCCTCCAAAAAAATATATAATTCATAGAGGGTTGAGAAACTAGTAAATAATAACTCATTTTAAAGAAAGAGTAGCTAATGATTTCTTGCAAAAAGACAGTAAAAATCAGAATCATGGCACAGTTTATTTTTATACAGTGATACATTAGCCCTGTTTCTGATTCCTGTATTGTTTCACATGGATGCTTTTAGACTTGTAAGCAAAGTGTATTACATTATATGGTAACACTTTCTATGAATGTCATCTTTATTAGACACTATAACCACATTCATGACATATTATAATGCTTTCATAAGGCATTATAAACATGGCTATAAATATTTATACAAATACATAACCCATTATAGCCATGTTTATTAAGCATTATGAACTGTGATCATAATACATTATAAGCTCTGCTTATAATATATGTGTTAAAATAGTTTATATCTATTATTAATAATCTAGTCCTACAATGAAAGTCTGGCACTTTACTTAGAGTGCACAAAGACCTGTTATAATACATTATAATTGACTATAACTAATATTATATTCAAGACAAGAATACTTTATGAGTGGTTAAAAATATATTTATAGGATTATTGAGGGTGTGTTTATAAGTTGGAAGCTTTTTTAGTCATAATACAGTCTGCAAGCCGTGACTGAGTTTCTTGGTATTGACGTATAACATGTTATAAACACAGCTATTAATGCATTATAATCACAGTTCATGATGCATAATAAACATGGATATGATGAATTATACATTTTTATAAATATGTATGGCCACGTTTATAATGCCTTACGAATGCGTTATAACGTGTTACGAGTATGTTTAGAGAGTCTTTTAGAAATGACATTCATAGAAAGTGTTACCGTTTTTCTTCTAAAATCATGAGTAATATTAGTATAGTTATTAAGGTTTTTTAAAGAAAAAAAAGAATAACAAAGAAAAACAAATAGTAGATTTTGGTGGTTTGATTATGTTTGATTGCAACATTACTTGTTCCCAAATTAAAATCAATTTACATATATAAAGATAAATAAATGTAAATAATTAAATAAAATAATGTCTGAGTTCTGTCCTCCACCAGAGGGCACTAAAAGACTACATATGGATTCCCTGAATTTCTTCAAAGAGATGTAGTACAAAGTCCACTTCTACTGCAACTAACATGTGTTAGATTATAGATTATAGATTAAAGATTATATGAGATAATCTGCATATAAACCTGAGATAAATTCAAACTCCTACTACTACTACTACTACTACTACTACTACTACTAATAATAATAATAATAATAATAATAATAATAATTGTGTCCCATGACTTGTCCCATGACTTTTCTTCCATCAGAGTTGCATGTTCTATGTTCATGGATAATTCTAGCCAGATGCCTCCCATCACGACATCATGATCGATGTCTTCTATTACATTTTTTATAGTACACAAGTGACACGGTGGATCTAGGAATGTTAACTTTCAGAAATAGAAAGTTAACATTCCACCTGGCACCCACTATCAGGCCTTGCTTAAATAATGATTGTGTCACGTCGCCTTGCCATGAGCACAATGGCCAGTGTTTTAGCTCAATCAGATAACAGATATCTCCTCACAACTTATACAGGTGTTTGGCTTTCCAAGACATTTCCTAAGGGAAATCTTTATGTTTGTTACAGTTGCGTACTGTTATTCCATGATGTTTGATGTATATATATATATATATATATATAAAACAATGAAAGTAGTCAAAGCATACATTTTAACATTTTATCTCTACATTTGTCTCTGTACATTGACCATATGATGTTTGTGGGATTACATGATCAGATATTACTCTTTTCTCCAGATACATTAGTTTGCAGGTGATTTATTGGGCAGCAGAAGTGAGAGATTCATTGCTGCTAAATGGTTGTAATGGAAGGTGATTAGTTTAAATGTGTAGTTTCCTCTGTAGCTTATCTGCTGATAAAGCAGGAGCAGACAGCACTGCACGAATGGACTGAGAGCTGTAAGATGAGGCCTTTAGGTTTATCACTCACACCTCCACTACTTCACTCCTTCACTCAGTCTACCGCTCACACACACACGTACAGCCTCAGCTGCACTGCTGCTGCTGCTGCTGCTTTAATGAGTGTGCTGGGGTGTGGAGTGTTATACATCATCTTAAATGCCTCATTAGTCCAGAATTGGATTCTGACATGCAAACATGCATTTCTCTCCCTCTCTTCCTCTGGTTCTCTCTCTCTCTCTCTCTCTCTCTCTCTCTCTCTCTCTCTCTCTCTCTCTCTCTCTCCCTTGATCTTTCTCTCCTTTTCTGACTCTCTATGTTACTCTCATTGGTTCTCTCTCTCTTTTTATTTCTCTCTATTATGTTAGTTCTATTTCTTTCTATCTCTATGATTCACACTGATTGTTTTTTAACACTTTTCCATGTATGGTTTTTCCTTCTTTCTTAGTTTTTCTCTGTTTTCTCTATTTTTATTCCAAGTCTCCCTTTTATTTTCTCTGTTTCTCAGCTCACTCTTATTGTTTATTTCCCTCTTCATGACTCACACTTGTTGTTTTTGTACCCCTGTCTCTCTCTCTCTCTCTCTCTCTCTCTCTCTCTCTCTTATTATTTCTATCTATTTATCTCTCTTCTTCTGGTTCTCTCTCTCACTTTCTCTTTATTTTTTATCTTCCATCCTTGTCTAGCTCGCTATCTTGCTTTCTTTCTCTTTTTCTTTCTCTTCTCTTTTTGTCTTTTCCTGTCTTTTTCTCTCACTCTTATTGGTTATCTACCTCTTTTTAATTTTATCTATCTATCTCTCTCACTCTCTCTCATTCTCTCTCTATGACTCACACTCCTTATTTTGTCTAACACTTTTTCTTTTATTGTTTTTCAATCTTTCTTTGCTTTTCTCTATTTTCTCTATTTTTATCTTACTGACTCCCTTTCATTTTATTCGTTTCTTAGCTCACTTTTATTATTTATTTCCCTCTTTATGACTCACACTTAATGTTTTTGTACCTATTTCCTTTTCTGGTCTTTCTTTCTTTCTTTCTTTATTTTCACCATCTTCCGTTCTCTTTCTCTAGAGTTCTCAACTCTCAAAAGCTAGTTCTCATAGCCCCTTCTCTATCTCCCTCTCTCTCTTCTTTTCTCTCTCTTTTCACTTTATTTCTCTCTCTTTCTTTGCCTTGGTCACTCTTTGGGTCTTTTCACAGCTGGTCTTATCACATTTTAGTGATCTGATCACATTCAGATTGTACTTGTCCACATGAAAAAACTGGTATAAACACCCCCAAAGATACATCGTGATCAGATTACGAATTGATGATCTCACAGACCAAATTTAGAGGTGGGGCTAACTGATCTCATACATATTTAATAAACGGGAAAAAGTTAAAAAGTTAAGAGTAATATTTACTGTAAATCTCCCTCTCTATGTGTGTCTCTATGCCCGTTCTGTCCCTTTCTCTTTCTCTTTTTTTTATTATTTCACCCTATTAGGGTTGGGCAATTTGGCCCTAAAATAATATCACGATATTTCATGGTATTTTCGCGATAACGATACTCTTGGTGATATGACAAAACACTTAAAAAATATTTAAAAATACATTATACACTGCAAGAAAATAAAAAAATATATATTGTATTGTTACATACAATATAATAATGCACACCCCTAAGTGAGATATTAAAAAACACAGTCGAACAATTCAAGTCAATGATCCAAAATGTCTTGATGCTAATAATAATGCACTCCAAATATTTCCATATATCCAGGATTAAAGTAAAATAAATGATAAATGTTAATGTTTGCCTCTCTCTGTTTCTGTACTTCCTAATATTTGCCATTCTCTCTCACTCTGTTCTCTGTTGTGTGAAAATAAGATTCAGTGTGTGATTATGAAGAAGAGAATGACTCATGCGCTGATACACACTCACCTGTCCCACTCTGGCACTTTCACACACGTAGGTCTCATATGGTATTGCGAGCTCTGGTGGAAACTCGTTAACGTCCAGGATGTGGACGGTGACGGACACTCTGCTGGTCAGCACTGGATTATCTACAGAGAGAAAGAGAAAAGAACACAGTTTTAGCTCTATCATTCCAGCTTTAGCTTTAAACTTCTTAAATCTATCTTCCACAGATAATCAGATTCATTATTAAATCAGAGTTTAATAGCAAAGCTATTTCACTATAACAAAAAACAACAAAATCCACAACTATCTCATTGATACACACTATTAGTCCCTCTCTCTGTGTGTCTGAAGGGGTTAAATCATCTCTATGAGCTCTTGATCAGAATTCTGAGCTAAACTCAGAACAGCACAGCAGTCTGGTTCATAGATTAGGCTGAAGCCACACTCTGCAGTGCGGTAGATCCGCAGACCTGGGGTTGGGTCCAGCAGTGAATTTGGGAGACATTGCCAGTGTAATACTGGCACCATGTGGCCGTACTGAGAAAAGACATTCATCTCATTCATCTCCTTCACTGAGTATCTGCCAGCTCATCACAGAGAAACATCTAAAGCCTTGTTCAACATTAATCATACAGAGAAATCAGGTTCGGATGAAAGGGATTAGAATCAGAGTCAGATTTCAAAAAAGGAAAATCATAAAACACATTTATTCCACGTTCATAGAGTGTCTTTAGTTTGATTATCAGTGTGCACACACACTTTGATATGGTCAATGTAATACATCTGACTACATGCACAGAGTATTTATTGCAGAGTTTAAACCTGACTGTAAATAAAGGATTAAAGGATTCTGCAGTAGTTACATACACTAAATTTGACTCTGAAAATGATTATTTATTATTGCATTAAAGGGCGCTTTCACACCAGTTGGTCCGAATTAGTTGATGAGTTTATTTGGAGCGTTTTCTCCCTCTGTTTGGTTTGGTTTCACACAAGGACGTACTTAAACATACCAACATGCCTTCTGATTGGTCAGAGCTGTCTGGCGAGAGAGCAAGGAAGTAAATATAGTGAGAAGATTCTGTGTTCCAGCGCATATATCTGTGCACTGAATATGTGCTGCTGCACTTTCAAATACAGTGTTTTCAGTAGGATGTGCAGCACAGATGTACTACGTGTACATGTAGTTGCAGGCTGCAAGCAGTGAACGCTGCACATATCGTACGTGGAAACAGCATGGAGCAGCAGAGACTGCATTTTTTTGTTATACAGTAGCTGTGGAAATTAGTGTTATCTGACTAATATATCAGATTAAACTGCACCTTATCAGCAGTTTAGCTCAAATAAAAATAAGTATATTTCATAGCTATGTGAGATTGAGACCAGATCATGTTCTCACCACAAGCGAACTACTTCAGAGTTCTCCACTAGCTGGTCTCGGTCTGGTTATTAATTCCAAGGGTTCATTTACTTTTTTTCCGCTGCCAAGGTTTAAATGAATGTGTTCAATAAAGAACTGATTGACTTTTGAAATTTTATGACAAACGCATGCAGAAAAACATTAAATTCCAAATGATTAACATACTCTTCTTGCACAGTGTTCTGTAAGCCCGGATAAGTTGAATTTACTTAAAACATTTGAGCAAACCGGTGGCCTTAAAAAAGTTAAGTAATGGGGAATGAAAACTTAAGTTAGCATAACTTAGAACATCAAGTTATTACAACTAAAGGGGAAGTTGATTTAACTTTTTTATTTTTGTTATACTTTAAGATAACTTTTTTTAAGGCAGCCAGTTTGCTAAAATTTTTTAGTTGAATTTACTTTAAAAATTTGAGGAAACCGGTTGCCTTAAAAAAGGTAAGTAATGGGAAATGAAAACTTGAGTTAGCATTAATTAAAACATCAAGTTATTACAACTAAAGGGGAACTTTTAGGGGTTTATTTCTAAGGTAGCCCAGGGGGAATCACTACACACTGATGGTGAGTGTTAGTCAGAAACTGTTGGACACACCCAGTATGCAAATATATTGTGACAGAAGCCAATGGAAAAGTTAATGTTAATGGCAACAGAGTAAACTCAGTTATTATAAGTTGATTTAACTAAAAGATCTCAGTTTGAATGTTTATGTGCCCACAAAAGTTCAACTAATTCAAAAATAGTTGAGTATTGTTTAATAATATCCAATTTTATGTAAAACAGATTTAAATAATTTGAGTTCAAAAAACGTATGGGTTTACAGTGTAGGTCTGTGTAGAGTGATGTGTTGTAATTCTGCTCGGTTTAATTTGTAATCTACACTCAAAGGATAATATGGTTGAATTGCTGCAGAATTAAGCCATTAAATTAAAGCAAACTGGCTTGTTTTACTCAAATAAGGTTTATATCATTATTATTTAGTAATAAAATGAGTGAGCAACTGAACTTGGACCCAGTAGCAGCTATTAGTATCTATTAGAGATTTAACAAAAAAGTTGTCTGGGGTGATGTCTGGGAGTAGGACATCCTACACTGCAAGCCCGAATAAGCTGAATTTACTTAAAATATTTTAAGTAATGGGGAGTGAAAACTTGAGTTAGCATGAATTAAAACATCAAGTTATTACAACTAAAGGGGAAGTTGATTTATTTCTAAGGTAGCCCAGGGAGAATCATTACCCAGTATGCAAATAGATTGTGACAGAAGCCAATGGAAAAGAAGCTGTTAATGACAACAGAGTAAACTCAGTTATTATAAGTTGGTTTAACTCAAAGATCTCAGTTTAAATGTATTTGTGCCCACAAATGTTCAACTAATTCAAAATAGTTGAGTATTGTTTAGAAACCTCCAATTTTATGTAAAACAGACTTGTTCAAACAACATATGGGTTTTCACTGTATATGGACACATTGTCAGTAAAGATTAATTAGTAATGTGAAATGAAAGATTGAATTCTTGATTCTATTTTTGCTCGTCCAAATTAGGATTGAAATGCCACCCAGATGGTTTCATGGCATCATGGCAGCCGAGGTTAAACTGACCCTGACAGAGATGCAATACGAGTATCTTGTGGGTTTTTATTACTCATCTCTGTGATGTTGTATCAGGTGTGACTGCGTGCAGTGTGTGGGGCATCAGTGCAGAATGAACTTGTATGGATTGTATGTGTGATATGAGCTGGGGGTGGCTAAAGGACGAGCTTAGAGGAGGGAAGGGATCTATGCTTGCCCCCCTGGGGTCCTATATACAACCGAGACCTTTAGGTGACCTTGAGGTAGAAAAGCAATCTTCCTGCCATGATAGAGGTGTATATGTGTGTAGGGTTGTGTGTGTGTGTGTGTGTGTTATGTACTTTAACGGTTTTGCTGCTATAACCAGATTTTACGGTCACCCCAGCCTGGAATACAGAAGACAGGTGATGGAACAGGAATATAACAATGTCATAATACTTGTCTTTTTACTAATAAAAAAAATTAACGTCCGTAGTTTATAGAAAAAAAAAATAAAAAAAATAAATATATAGTGCATTTATGTGCAGAAAATGAGAAAAAGTTTATAATTATAAAGGTTTATGAGTTTAGAAGTCAATATTTGGTGGAATAACCCTGTTTTTTTAATCACAGTTTTCATGCATCTTGGCATGTTCTCCTCCACCAGTCTTACACACTGCTTTTGGATATTTTTATGCCACTGGTGCAAAAATTTAAGTTGTTCAGCTTGGATAGCTGGATGGATGGATGGATGTATGGATGGATGGATGGATGGATAGGCAGATAGACAGACAGACAGACAGGCAGACAGACAGACAGACAGACAGACAGATAGATAGATACTTTATTGTTCCCCGAGGGGAAATTCTGGTTTGATGGCTTGTCATCATCCATCTTCCTCTTGATTATATTCCACAGGTTTTTAAATTGGTAAAATCAAAGAAAAACTATATACTTTACTATAAAAACTACTTTTTATTTCCAAAAGTGCCCATAAATGCATGCTACTTATTGACATTCAGTCTGTGTGCACATAATGCAGCTCCATATAAAAGCAGTAAAGATAGACTGGGGCAGCCTAGGGTCACCATGTCTAATGGCAGTCATCATCTATACTATAAATAGACTATAAAGCCCCTAGAATTGGAGTGTGGATCAGCGGATCTATGTTCTCTAGATTCACAGAGATCCATTCATATCCGCTAGTATGACCTGACCTACCCAATGCTGTTAGAGCCGAATGCAAATAAATCCTCACAGCTATGTTCTAGCATCTAGCATAAAGTCATACATACAAAGGTTATATATCCTATACATACTATACACATATCCAGTTTCTCACAAAAGGGAGTACACCACTAAATTTGTAATTTGTAAATATGTTATTAGAATTTTTTAAATAACTTGACACATAGCCATAAATGTCTAAAGCGCTGGCAACAAACGTGAGTACTCTGCACACAGACTGCCTAGGCTACAAGACGTTTGCTAACACCTTAAAACTGAGATACCACGTAGTGAACAAGGTCATATATCAGTTTTCCAGGACAGATTTTACTTAGAAAAGGCCTCACCAGGGTCGACCCAAGATGTTGAGTGCAAAAGTTGGCTTTAAAAAAACAGAGTGTATGAGTATGAGTGCTGCCGGTATTGCTGCAGAGCTTGAAGAAGTGGGAGGTCAGCCTGAGGTGCTCAGACCATAAAACTAGACTTCTGCATACTGCATCCACTCTATCTGCAAGCCACTGTCCTAGTAGGAGGCCTCTTCTAAAGCTGATGCACAAGAAAGCCCACAGAGTCTTTGTTGTTGTCTGACTAGATCAAGATAAACTTGTTTGGCTCAGATGGTGTCCAGCAACCTGTGGCCGCACCCTGAAGAGGAGTACCAAAAAAAAAAACGGTTCCTTGTCTATAGTCAGGCATGGTGGTGGTAGCATCAGCATCAGCATCAACTGTTACCAGCAGTTTAGACATTAATGGCTATGTCTTGAGTTATTTTGAGGGCACAGCAAATTTACACTGTTATGCAAGCTGTACACTAACTACTTTATATTGTAAGATATTGTATATACTGTATATATTGTATGATATTGTATGTCTTGTGTGTGATCTTTTTTTGTTTCTTCTGTTTCTGTCCTGCTTTTCAGTCTGCTTTGCCCCTCCCCCATGTGTTCCTAACCCCACCCTAGCCATTAGTGTTGTCACCTTGTGTCTTGTTTGTAACCCCGCCCCATCGTTTCCTGGCCCAGGTGTTCCTCACCCTCCTTGTGTATATAATCCCCTTTGTTTCAATGTTCCTTATGGAGTCTTTTGTGTGTTTGTTTTTTTTTTTTTTTTTTATCCCAAGATTATTGTTTTTTTACTTATGTCTAGTATTTGCTCTTGCCTTTTTTTTAACTTGCTTGTTTTTTGCTTTTCCAGGGTTTGTTTTTGTCTAACTTGTTTCATTTTATTACATTTATATTATCAGCAGTTACATCCATCCTCTCATCCTTCCAATTTGACAATAGTGACAGAATCTGTATTCCCTACACATTTCACAACTGTATTTCTCAATGGTATTTAAGGCTAGTTATTGTGTTCTTCATGATATCAAGTACAATCTTCTGTACCTCTCATTCCACTCCATGCCCTGATGAGTGGTGTGGTATCTTATATTGTCAGATCAAGTAATTTTTGTGGTTATCTATTAAAAAAATATGAGCCTGAATGACTGAATCGTTTAAGCACATCCTTAACATTATGACTGCCTAACATTTGACATTTAGCAGTGTAAATGGGGAAGTGTGTTAAGGCTTATGATTTGGACCATTCCAGGTTTCCTATTGGGTCTGAAATTAGCCATTATAAATGCGATAACACAGCTGGTAGTGATTCAACTAGCAGCTGTTGGAAAAGATAAGGCTGCCGCCCAAAATGACGGCTGTGTCTCCAGACCGAGCCGGAATATGGCTGAGGCGTCTGGTGTGGAGCTGAATGTCAGGCTTTGGAGTGCAGCGCAGAGCCAGCAGTCTGAGATCCAGACAAGTGCTGTCAAGAGAAAAGGTTATTGTTGCAGTTTGTCACCAGTTTGTCAGATGTTTTAGACAGATCATCATTCTCTAATGCCTCGCTTTTCTTTCTTATTTTTTTTTCCCTTCAAGGCAGAAATGAAGTAAAGAAGTTGATAAATATGTTTTGAAGAAGAAAAGTTATTATGGACTGACAGATGCTCAGATCAGGTATACTTCTGTTTGGAGTGTATGACTGTCTTCTGACAATGTTTTCAAATAGAAAATGAAGAAGAAGAAATGACAAGAATGACAAAAATGATAAGAGCTGAACATGATGTTCAGCTCTTATATATTCGTATATATTATGAGCTGCTTTCAACAGCTTTTGATTTAGACTCATTGTCAACAAATAGTTGCACCCAGAGGAAAGTGTCAGATTGCAATGCTACTGTATTTGAAAGGAAGTTAAAAGTTACCAGGAAGAATAATAATTGCTAAAACATGTATACTAATATGGGCAACATTTATAAAGATTCATATACCTGCCGAATGGTCCAATGGCTCATGCAGCTTTGCCATCAAGCTGCCGGCGCTCAGAGGGAGCAAAAACAGCATCACTAAAAGACGATGTCTGCAGCACAGGGCATCTGTGAGCTGGTGTATCTAAACCTAGCCGCTGCGCTTTCCTCCGAGTGCGCTGTGATGCTACTTGGTAATGCTGCATCAGCAGCAGTTCAGAAAGAAGCAGTGGCTGACTTCACATGTATGAGAGGAGGCTTGTGTTAGTCTTCATGCTCCTGGTGTGTTGGGGCATTACTAGTGGTAGGGGGAGTCCTAATGAGTGGGTTTGGTAATTAACTGTGCAAAATTGGGGAGAAAATGGGAAAAATTCAAAATAAAATTATAAGATAAAGGTTCATACACAGAAGTAGTGCCATGCCTTAACATGCCATGTTAAGAATGTTAAGATGTTATCTACTGTATCCTGTTAAGAGCCATGTTAATTTGACTTTGAATTCATTTTTTATTTGCTTTTTTTAGTGGTGCCACTTTTATTGCAAAAAGAAACTTAAACGAGACTAGTTGTGCAATAGTTACTTTTACCTAAAGTTAAGTTTTAGGTACACCACATTTAGAGTGTCAAGTACTTGTGGTTTGTCTGTTAAACTTAAAGGTGAACATTTGTTCAACTCCATGAAATGAATTACCTCAAATGATTTGATTAAACTAAAGTTATTAGGGTTTACAGTGTATAGTGCATCATTTAAAAAAAATAATGACGAGCCAGAATGAAAACAAGGCTATTTTTAAAATGTAGAAAGTGGAGTAGAAAGTGCAGATAATTGTGTGAAAATGTGAGGAGTAGAAGTGAAAAGTCGGCCAAAAAATATGGGCAGCCCAGAACTCCATAACAAATCATCAAATTCTGATGGCATGCCTCAACTAGAAAATACTGTAGGTAGTAGTTGTAATTAAGAATTTATAAATTGGTTAATTAAGTGTTTCTTAAAATGTATATTTAAAATAGACAATTTTTTTGGTTCCTTGTCTTTGGGATTGAGCTTGATATAAAACTGTATCCACTAGATGGCACAAGAGTCTGCAGAGAAATACTCATGCTGCTGTCTGTGCAGCTTTGCTCTTATTCACTGTGAAAGAATTGGAGTAAGGTATCAAAGTACATCAGAGGTCAAATACAACTTTTATCACATGTTACAGTGTGCAGATAAATTGAATATACTGTAGGAAGTAGGGTAGACTGGACTCTATGGCACTAAAGTAATATAACAATATTTTAAGATATTTTTGCAATAACTGTACACTTGGCTATGTAATAAAATGCTTAAAAAAAACATATTATTACTTTCAAGAAAGCACTATTGAAACAAAGTGTTAAATGTAATATGGTACAACAGTTTTTATGTCAGGCATGTCACAGTATGATAAGTGTGATAAAAACTGTAAGGATTGTCATTGATATGCCTAATCTGATGTGTTAATCTAATCAAAATAAATTAGCTTAATGATGCATTATGCACAGTCCTTTCATAGCAAAGAGTTTTTTAAATTGTTATTAATGCTTATAAGACATTGGAATTGAAATAGCTAACTAATAATAACTTAAATAAAAATAAATAAATACAGATTAATGGTTGCTAAAACAAACACAATTTTAGGGGGGGGGGGACAAAAATACAATACAAAAAAAAGTAAAAGATTGATGTCAGACCTATATATTATATGGTCAATCAATAATGTAATTATCATGACATACCCCACAGGTTCAACTCAAATAAATGATTTGTTATACAAATAATGACATTTTTCCAAAACAATCAAGCACAATTTAAAGTTCAGAATATTTACTACAAGCATATAAACTGCAGACTTAAACTATCAAACCAAAAGTATTCCTAAAGCATCAGGGCTAATAGCAAATTGAATACAAAATAGACTATATAGATATATGCTTTCAAACTGAATATGATATGATAAGTCACACTCTAATAGCAAGTACTGAAAGATGGAGGCCAGTTTTTAATTAGATGGTAATTGTGTTCTATTACAGATCATCTACATTAAAGAAGTGAATAAAAACTAAAGCTGACCGTCTGACTCTCTTCTGTTAGCAGCATGCGTCTGCAGCACTAACAGAAACAAGGTCACCAGTCCTCACTTCTCATTACCAGCAACAAGTACAATATTTTACAGAGCAGTGCTGACTCATCTGCTCATATGCTACCCTCAGCATTATTATTCCAGATTTCATATCCAGGAATCTTGCAACATCTGGAGCTGCACCTGGCCTGGAATTTTAAATATGAGCGAGAGAGAACAAGAGATAGAGACAGGGAGAGAAAATAGGAGATGTAACATTATATGAATGTTTAAAATCTCTTTCTTCACCCCTTGATCACTTTGTGGAAGCTAAACATTGCTTGTGACACATGTGAACATTCTTCATCCTGTCAATCTGTCCAAACAATCATAAAGAACTCTAACACAGAGTGATGCCACTCAAATGTTGTATAGCTGTCACGATTGACCCTTGTTATATTGTGTGAATTCTGGTTATACTGATCTTGTTCCGTTTTTTGACTTCGATTTTTGGATTTCCCTTGCCTGATTTGTTTGCCTGGTTATTTTTGTGACTATTATTAATAAACCTGCGTTTGGATCCCACTGTCTGGTCTTGTGTGACAATAGCATATAGCATGCTAATTTCTTTAAATTAAATACAGCTCTGGAAAAAAAATAAGAGACCAAATTTACCAAATTAAAAACCTCTGGAATATAATCAAGAGGAAGGTGGATGATCACAAGCCATCAAACTATCAAACCAAAAGTATTCCTAAAGCATCAGGGCTAATAGCAAATTGAATACAAAATAGACTATATAGATATATGCTTTCAAACTGAATATGATATGATAAGTCACACTCTAATAGCAAGTACTGAAAGATGGAGGCCAGTGTGTAAGACTGGTGGAGGAGAACATGCCATGATGCATGAAACTGGGATTAAAATATTGATTTCTGAACTCTTAAAACTTTATGAATATGAACTTGCTATCTTTTCATTATTCGAGGTCTGAAGGCTCTGCCTCTTTTTTGTCATTTCAGCCATTTTCATTTTCTGCAAATAAATGCTGTAAATGACAATATTTTTATTTGGAATTTTTTTATTTTACTCAAACATAAACCTATAAATAGTAAAATCAGAGAAACTGATTCAGAAACTGAAGTGATTTCTTTTTTTTTCCAGAGCTGTATATGCCATAGCTGCTGTGTCCTTAACTGTATTCAGTTATTTTAGCCAGGAACAACTGTATTTTTAGACTCTTTATGCATCTTTTAAAGCTCTGTTTGCATTTTTTTCACACTTTTCACACTTGTCCCCAAACACTCGAGCACTAAGGACTATTACTTTTGGGTTGCACAAATTGTGCTTTGTTTCATTGTGCAGGATCACCTCCAAACCAGCAGCCATCTTATCTATGCAGTCCGAGGCAAGAGATGAGCATTTATCATCTGTCAGTACCTGCAGTCACTCCACAAAAATGAGCTTATTACAGTACTCTCGCTTCAGTTCTATCAAAGTATGGGTTTATTAGGATATACTGATGTAACAGATAAGTAAAGTGGAAGTTTTAATAAAGTTGAAGCAGGCACATTATTAACTGAACCAATCACTCTACCCTACACTCTGCACCCGGAGCAGATAGCTTCCTCACCTGCAGTATTCTGCACCAGAGTCTGCTTGAAGCAAACCCCAGACAAGTAAGTTCAGCAGGACCATAAATCGGTACTGTGGATAGCTCCCAGGCTCAAAAACAGCTTTCATACTTGACCAAACATACCACAAACTCACAAAGCAAACACACCTAGGTCTGTAAAATAGTAAGTATTAAGCAACCTTAATCATCAGAATCATCCCGATTATGAAGCACACTTTGACTTTTAGATTTTGCGCTGTGTCAAATTTCTTTATTTTTTTTTTAATCAGACTGACTCAAAATAAAATTAGTATTCATCCCCTGGCCTTTATAAAAGCTCTAAGTTTACAGAGATGAAAGATACTGCCCTAATGAGCTCACAATTGACTTACAATTGGCCTCTACTTGCGAATCATTAAAAAAAAGATCACCATTTTTGGGATAAAAGAGCACCTTGACTGAAGTACTATTGATCAGAGTTTGAAGCTGAAAGAAAGCTGAGAAAATGGAAATCAAAGAACATTCCAAGGAAATTGGAGATGAAGTGATTGATATGCAAAATTAATCAATATTTCTCGTCTATCATATCTATGCACTTAATAATCTGATAACTGCAGGAAGTCAGATTTTGTTAGTACTCTGCATGAGTTTACATGAATTGGACAATAATCAGATTTTGGTACCACTTTAAATAAATAAAATAAGACTACCCTTGTATATGGTTTATAAATGGTTCATAAACTAGATTATTAATGAATATTGATTAGGCAGTAAATGCCTTAAAAGCTTTAAAAGCAGTTACAACACATCAATTAAAAAGGCAACAGAGATCCATTGTTTGCTTAGTCATTTAATTTAACTGAGTCATTAAATTTATAGTAAATAGTTAAACATATATACAAATATAATAATATGACAATTTTAATGCTGATTGATGGAAAACACAAAGTACGATCAGTATCTAGAAAGATCTGAGGTTTGGCAGTAGAAATGAGTGTGGAATCACTCTACTTTGCCATTGTTTTTAACTCCATGTTGTTATTTATTTATTAGCTGCTTATTAATGAGTATTTGCAGCCTAATTAATAACCATTAATAATCTCCTTTATAAACCATTCATAAACCCTTTATAAAGGTAGTCTTATTTTAAAGTGGTACCCAGATTTATAATTTGCAACCAGCCAATAGTCTCACAGAAGCATGTGACAGTAAATAATGCAAAGCTTTAAAAACGTAATCCAACAAACTTGCATTAAATTGGGACAGAAACTAGTAATACTAGTGCATCTTAACAAATTGGAATATCATTGAAAAGTTACTTTATTTCAGTAATACAGTTTGAAATGTGAAACTCATATATTATATAGATGTATTAAACACAGAGTGATCTATTTTAGCCGTTTATTTCTTTTATTGTAGATGATTATGGCTTATAGTCAATGAAAACCCAAAAATCAGTGTCTCAGAAAATTAGAATATTATATAAGACCAAATGGAAATTGGTACTTTTGAGAGTGTGGGCAGTGTGCCAAGTCCTGCTGGAAAATGAAATCCACATCTCCATCACTGATTGTAGAAACTTTACACTAGACCTCAAGCAGTTTAAACTGTGTGTCTCGCTGCTCTTCCTCCAGACTCTGCTCCCTTCATTTACAAATAAAATGTAAAATTTACTGATGATCAGTGATGGTTTGGAGAGACATGTCATCTGCTGGTGTTGATCCACTGTGTTAAATCAGGTCCAAGGTCAGTGCAGAAAATATTGCGTTATTTGGTAACTGTTTATAGTTTAGAATGTCTTGTGGAGTTTCGCAGGGCTCTAATTTATGGCATATAAAACTTTTAATACGTTAAATTTAACAGTAATGTCCTCATGATGAGTGATGGATATTTGAAAAGTTTACGCACAAAGTTTTTAGGGGTAAAAAACATTTTAGAGAAGAGCACATACAGAGCACATATAGGTTTGCAATAAAAAAAAAACTGTCCAGAATAATAATCTGTATAAATGCTTTTCGTACTCAAGCCAAATCTGTTAAATCGCTATATATATATATATATATATATATATATATATATATGCGTTTGCCAGAATACTGTGTTTATATATTTTAATAAAATAAAATAAAAATAATAAAATCGCCCTACACTCACTAATTAGGCTTGAACATCTACAAGGACGAGCGTACATGTTCTGCAGTTTTACTCAGTCGGTGGGATTTCTCTCGGCGCCCCTGAGCAGAATGTAATACTGTGTGCGAGATACTGATAGTAAAAAAAATTACATATTAATATATGTGAGCTTCCAACACTGACTGGACAACTCCCAGCGCAGCAGAGAAGCAAAGTTTTACAGGCCTGTCTCGTGCAGTCTCCCATCAGCCGGGCAAATTAGCAAATCGCGATTAGCATATCAGCACCACAACCTTGAGAGACAGTTAGTAATGCTTGTTACGATGGTGATAAGAGCTTCAACTTTTAATGACCTCTCTTCCCCCATTCTATCCTAATGAATGTAGAGCGCTGCATTTGTAATTTTGATTGAGAACCACGGACGCTGGAAGATAATGACTTCCATGACTTGTTAGAGGGTTTGATGAATAGATGTCAGTGAATTTGCACCCCTTTTTGGCCCATGCCATCTTGACATAAGCACAATTACAGAGATGATGCTTTAGTAGTTGGTAGTTGATTGCTTCCCCTGAATTAACACTGTCTCTAACTACATAACAAGGTGTTAAAAATTAGTTTGGCATTAATGTTTGATAGCAGTCTGGGAAGACCAACAATAAGAGACCGTGTTTGACTAATTAAATTGTAGAGTATAAACCCTTTATCACCCAACAGCTGAAGGATAGTAGAACAGTAGAAAGGAAAAAAGCTGGTTGTTAAATGCTGGAGGTCAAAATGATAAGAAAGGCAGCGTACCCACCAAACACATTTAGAAGTCATTATTTTTTTATAGTTGACTAGCAACTGTATTAAAAGCACATTTAATCATAAAGATTACATTTACTTTGTCTTTTGTCCAGCAAAGAATATCATATTTTAAGACGACGGACTACACAGAAATTTTATTTTTCCAGTAATGTGGACAATTTTAGAGAAAATTGCATTCACATTTAATTAAAACATGGTTGAACTAGAGTTGCTGTTATTTTAAATGATTAATGATGACCTTGTTCTGATTCAAAGATAAGTGGGTAACACTTAACAGTACTTACACCAGTAAAAAAATCATTATTAAATGGTTAGGTATTGTCTCAATTAATGATTAGTTGACACTAGATAACACTATATTATTTTAATGCATATGAATGTTGTTAATAATGAAGAATTGGGACATTAGTTAAACATTTGTAATTATTTATAATGTATTAACTAGTTTTATATTTAATAATTAGTTGAGACATTCTGTCATAAGTACTGTTCATTAATGTACCCATATTGTAAAGTGTTACCAATAAATGTATTTATTTTAATTACTGATTATTAGTTATTTTACTACAACAATGTGGTCAGCATTAGATTTACCTCAGCAAAGCATGAAGACTTTAAGAATTTAAGAAAAAAATGTCTTAGAAGACCAACAAGAAGAGAACGTGTTTGACTAATTAAATTGTAGAGTATAAACCCTTTATCACCCAACAGCTGAAGGATAGTAGAACAGTAGAAAGGAAAAAAAGCTGGTTGTTAAATGCTGGAGGTCAAAATGACAAGGCAGACAGCGCACCAACCAAACACATTCAAAAGAGTCATTATTTTTTTTTTATAGCTGACCATAAATGAAGGCAAAATTGAAAGCAAACTGATTTACTAGCAACTGTATTGAAACCACAGTAAATCAAAAAGATTACATTTACTCATATTTTAAGATGACAGACTATATATAAAGTATATTTTTCCAATAATGAAGGAAAATTTAATAGAAAAGTGCTATCCCATTTAATAAAAACATGGTTAACATAGAATTTCAGTTATTTTAAATGAGTAATGGTGGCCTTGGTCGGTCAGCAAATTAAGAAATATTTGGGTAAATTAATGTTATAAATTGCAGAACATTCAGCAAGTGTCTTCAGTCCCTTGTAAATAAAACTATATGAAGGATGTGAAGTCACTAATATCCAAAATTACTTTCCTAAAGGGGTCGGGTTATCCCAAGATGACGAGGTGGACAGGGAATTCTTTGATATGTGTAAATAGATTGATATTTTAGAGTCATTATTATTTTTTTTTTATAGCTGACCATAAATTTAGTAGCAACTGTATTAAGAGGACAATAAATCAGAGAGATTAAATTTACTTTGTCTTATCTTATCATATATTAAGACAGACTACACATAAAGTATATTTTCCCAATTATGAAGGACAATTTTAAAGAAACTTGCATTCTCATTTACTGGAAACATGGTTGAACTAGAGTTGCACTTATTTTAAATGATTAACGCTGACCTTGGTCTGTTTAAAAGATAAAAAAAATTATATAATGTATTTTTATTAATAATGATTAGTTATTTTACCACAACAGAAATTGTCAATAAAACTGTATGAAGGTTGTGAAGTCAGTAATATTCAATGTTACTTTACTTTACTTTTAAAGGGGTCTGATTATCCCAAGATGTCAGGGTGGACAGGAAATTCTAGGTACATTTACATAGATTGAAATTTTAATTGAAAATAGCAAACTTAATTAAAAAATATATATTTTTAAAGACACTGTTAAAGAAATCATCCCCACATCAGTTGCAGAAACAGTAGTTTAAAATGATGATTAAAACTGATGCACAAATTTGTAATAATGTTTTAATTCAGACAAAAAAAAAAATCTTGGAAAATTGATTGTTTTTTATATTTTTATACATTTTAAACAACTAAGCTGTAGACACATTAGGCACATTATATTGATACTGACCAATTTAATAGCAGTCAAGGAAGACTAAGAAGAAGATCCCTTGTTAAACTTTACAAACATTAAAATTGTGTTTAAATTGAGTTTAAACCCTTTATCACCCAACAGCTGAAGGGTGTATAAAGGAAGGAAGTTGGTTGTTAAATGCAGGAGGTCAAAATGACAGGAAAGACAGTGTACCCACAAAACACATTCAAAAGAGTCATTATTTTTTATAGCTGACCATAAATGATGTTGAAACCAAACAGATTTACTATCAGCTGTGGTGAAAGCACAGTAAATCAGAAAGATAGCATTTACTGTCTATAAAAACAAAAGCAATGGAAGGGAGTCGAGGTGTACTTACTAACTTTGGTCGCCACAACTGAGATGTTGTGTTGGGCTATACTCTCCCTGTCCAGCAGCTCGCTGATGGAGATGGTCCCCGTCACAGGGTCAATATCAAAGAAGCTGTCCAGATCACTCTTCCAGTCAATCGAATACCTGGCAAAAAAGGTATATTTTTAACAAAGGCATTTTAACTGTTATGAATGAATTACAGGGTCTGGACAGTGAAACTGAAACACCTGCTTTTAGACCACAATAATTTATTGTGGTGACGGACAGTTCTGGTGGAAACAGGAGAGTTGAGGTGCACATTGAATTCTGCCGTGATTTGGGCAGCCGTGATTTTATGTTTTTTGGATACAATCCGCGTTAGCACCCGAACATCCCTTTCAGGCAGCTTCCTCTTACAGCATCCACAGTTAATCCTGTTGGATGTGTTTGGTCCTTCTTGGTGGTATGCTGACATTACCCTGGATACCGTGGCTCTTGTTGCATCACAAAGACTTGCTGTCTTGGTCACAGATGCTCCAGCAAGACATGCACCAACAGTTTGTCCTCTTTTAAACTCTGGTGTGTCACCCATAATGTTGTGTGCATTGCAATATTTTGAGCAAAACTGTGCTCTTACCCTGCTAATTGAACCTTCACACTCTGCTCTTACTGGTGCAATAATGTGCAACTAATGAAGATTGGCCACCGGGCTGCTCCAGTTTAGCCATGAAACCTCCCACACTAAAATGACAAGTGTTTCAGATTCACTGTTCAATCCCTGTCCAACATTAGCACCTTTAAAGAAACTCTTGAACAAAAACAGACATACAGTACACATATTTACATACTCTTTTTGTACATATATTACGATTCATTACAATTCACAGGGAGCGACCATAATCCATTGGCACAGTTCTGCTGTTCAGATGAACACAACCCAACCTATGTACTTGAAGAAGAACTGAGAAAACAGCATCAGCAAAGTTTGCTGCTCTCCTGTGTTCTATCTGTTCTGAAAAAAAAAGGAATTAATAAACAGAGACTGATCCAGAAATGGTAAGAATTCCACACCCTACTAAGGTTAGGGTTTAAGTTTGAGTATGTTTAAGTTCTGGTTAAGGTTAGACTTAGGCTAAGAGTAGGGTTTAGGTAAAGTTTAGGTTGAGGTGTAGGTTCATCCGAAACTAAATTATATGTTTGCTCTGTAACATTCTCTGTTGACCGTGTTTTATGATAGCTTGTCTGGGTTGCATCAGTAATTCCTGCAGGGTGCAACTAAATATATTTAATACTTATTTTAAACTATGAAGGACAGTTTTAAGGCAGTTTAAGATGTGTCTGAAACTATAGCCTATTCACTGTGGCCTCTACATGGAAAATAATCAGATTTCACTATAAAAAAAAACAGAATTTGTCAAGTAATTGAACCATTTTGGACACTTCATTATGCCCGTGAGCCTATTGTTGTGTTACAGCGGATTGCGTAACACTGCATAAACAATTCGGACATGATGGGGATTTTACAAGAGCCATGAATTTCCGTCTGACTAAAAATAAGCAAACCATTTCCATGTCACTGATGATGAGGGACATTTTCTATCAATGGCTTCTTCATCTTTTAGAGCTGTCACTCTAACTGTCAGCTCATCCTATTTCCAGAAGGTTTCACTCTAAAGCACACCAGCTCACACAGCAGCAGCAGCAGCAGCAGCAGCATCAGTGCATATAAAACATCCATACCAACCGCCTCAGAGGTTCTTTAAAAGCAAAAAAAATAATAATAATAATAATTGTTTTCTTTCTTTCTTTCTTTCTTTTTTTTAAGTGTAATATATTGTAATAAGTGTAAAATTATTGTAATAGTGATAAAATAATGTGGGAATGAAAAAAGTACTACAAAGTACTTCCAATAAAAAAGTAAAATGAGCCTCTAGTCTAATTAGATTTTATTAGTGGGTTTGTCTGTGTAAAAATAAAAAAAATAATAAATAAACTAGAAGAAACAGATGTGACTCGATTTTAATTTTAATTGCATGTTTTGACTCCAATATTTCGCCTCTGATTCACAAATGAAAGATTTCCGTTGATTTTCGGTTCGTAATTTGTAACTTGAAGTTGACTTATTGCAGCTCATAAGCATTCATGCACCGGGAGAAGCTTTAAATCTTATGCCTGAACATCTGCCTGTTCCTCATTGATCACAAATTCATCAGAGGTTTTTTTTTTTTTTTTTTTTTTTTTCCTCTCTGTGAATTATTATATTCCTGTGGGAATGCCTTACTTTTAGATTCAGTGCTTTTCCAAATCCTGGCGAGGGGAAGTTATATTTCTATGGATAACTATACTCCTGAGAATAGTCGTGTGCTTTAAATCTTCTAAAGTACAAGTGCATCCAGCTGACTTGGAACAAAACGTAGTGTTAAAAGGATTTTTTGGCTTTAGAAGTATTTTATTTTCCTTCATTTCTCTTTTAAACATGAAGATAAAGAGGTACCGTGTTATTAGTTCTTGACAGCAGAGAAATTTTGTTCTTGTGTGCTGAAATAAAAAGCTGCAGAGGGGGGAGCTCCAGTTAGGCACTGCCACTACCACTATGGTTGAGAAATCGCTGGTTCCAATCCTGGTCATGCAGCTGCTGGAGCTGGCATCAGCTGCTGGAGCCCTGAGAGAGCACAATTGGCCTTGCTCTTTCTGGTTGGGCAGATGGTGATCTCTCCTTACATCACTCCCAAGGTGATGTTTATGGCTACTTAGAAATGCTACGTCAGCAGTGTGTCGGAGGAGGCATGTGCTAGTCCTCACTCTCCTGGTGTTGGTGCATTACTAGTGATATGGAAAGGAAAACAAGCTCATATTCATAATTATTTTAAGTTTAGAAGTTTAGAAGTCAATATTTGGTGGAATAACCCTGGTTTTTAATCACAGTTTTCATGCATCTTGTCATGCTTCTCCTCCACCAGTCTTAGACACTGCTTTTGGATAACTTCATGCCTTTACTCCTGGTGCAAAAATTCAGGCAGTTCAGCTTAGTTTGATGGCTTGTGATCACCCATCTTTCTCTTGATTATATTCAGCAGTTTCCAACTTGGTAAAATCAAAGAAATGTATCAATTTTAAGTGGTCTCTTATTTTTTTTTCCAGAGCTGTTTTTAAAGGACAAACTTCTGTATATGGTTCTGTGTGGTTTTAAATGTATAACAACAAACATTGTGGGATAAATGACCCCTTATCAGCTCTACACAAAACCAATTTTTCTTTAAACAGCTATCCCCTAAATAAGTATTTAGGGAAATTAAACTGGCATCCTCTGAAGAGTCTTCTGTGCACCTACTGTATATTTGGAAGACTATAGACTATATTTAAAGTATTGTAAATCCTTTTCCAGTAGACCACTTCTGAACCCACTTCTCACCCTTTTAGCAAAGAGAAAAAGAGAAAGCTTTGAAAGAGTTTTGAAAACTTCTGATCAGAGTTATCAAAAAGCACTTCAGCTGTTTTCCTCTTTGTTGAGGCATGTGGTGGGCGAGTGGTCTCCAGCATTACTTTAAAAGCTTTGTTCTCCGCACACGGGGGCTCATCTGGGACCGTTGTATTGTGGTAAGTAACCACATTTCCAGAGAAGAATGCCAACTGTAGCATTTCTAAATAATTCAATGGGAGGGAGCTCTGATAGACTAAAACAAAACAACAGGATTGCACTATATGTTTCCGTGCCCATATGCTCTCTGTGTCCATTTTGTGCTTTTATATTAAATGAAAAATTTATACTGAGACAAAACAATTCAGGCAGGACGGGTTTCCGGGCAGTGTTGGGACATCAGAACGGCGCATCCATTGTAGTCATTACTGAACGACTTCCACTCTGGTCACGACGAGACTAAAACGTATTTAGGGGTCAGCCTATAGAGCTAGAGAGAGATTGCGGTGGATGGCAATAAAATCCATTTTTAAAATGTTATAGCTCTATACTTGAGTGCCTGTGAGACTATTGTTCAGACATCTTTGCTAAGAATGCACTGGTATAGGTATGGGAATTGTGGTTATTCCCATACCTATATGGGAATAATTATTCATCATTTTGCCACCAAATCTAGAAAATCAATACTTTTTTTAAGCAGTTATCTGCCTATACCAGTTTCACTAATATCACTGTGTGTAATTTCAATACTTTTAGTATTGTAGAAACAGTAAGGGCCCTATTGTACATCAAGTACAGTCTTGTACAATCTATTTTCACACATTGTGCCTGCACTGTTAAAGTAGCGTTAGAGTTTAGCAGTATATCTACATTCATAATCATGGTGGTCTGGAAGTGAGGTGTGTTTAAATTTCTAGCTTGGCATCTGGAAATACAGGTGATATTCCACTAACTGATTAAAACCCTGAAAACAGTCAACAGTCAGCTGCCCAATGCCAAATCCAGCTTTTAACTCAACAATAAACAGAATAAAGAATAAAATAACATTGTTGTTCCTTTAAATAAGCTGCTGCCGCACCTTCACATGGCAAATTCTTAGGTCATTATCCTCTGCTGAGACACACAAAGCGCCACACTCTTAAAATACCAATGCGCCAAAGTCAGAGCTCACCTGGCTCTTAATGGGAATTAAACATTTCAGGTTATGCCCAAAACACACCCATGATTATTTAGGAGAATTAATACATGCCTTTTGTGTGTTTTGAGCTGTGCAAGGTGTATTTTTTGCAGCCTGATGATACCAAAGACACACCAACATGCCCTAAATCCAGCTGGATGATGCACAATTGACCAGTGCTCAGTGCTCGCTAAAATAGGACCCTCAAAAACTGTTATTTTTTTTATATTTTATATTTTTTTATGAAACATGTGTAACATACAGTGTTTTTGGTTGCTAGCCCATCTACATTTTTCTGTATAAAGATTATATTTTTATATATTTTTATATAGAAGAGATAAGATGAGATAAACTAGCTTTCGCTTCCCTTTAGTAACATCGAACACTGGCTGCCCAAGACCCTGTGTTCAGTTGACTTGTAGTCGATTCTGGGAACACATTTGTTAGATGTATTGACCACAGCCCACAGGAAACACACCACCAGACCTGTTGTTTGGAGATGTTCTGACCCAGTCATCTAGTAATTACAATTTGGCCAATGTCTAAGACACTTGCTCAGTTTTCCTGATTTTAAAACATTAGCACATTAGCATTGATTCAGCCCTTTACATGTACTATTGTACCACTTTAAATTTTCCGGGGTTGGACAATGAAACTGAAACACCTGTCATTTTAGTGTGGGAGGTTTTATGGCTAAATTGGAGCAGCCGGTGGACATTCTTCATTAATTGCACATTGCACCAGTAAGAGCAGAGTGTGAAGGTTCAATTAGCAGTAAGAGCACAGTTTTGCTCAAAATACTGCAATGCACACAACATTATTGGTGAAATACCAGAGTTCAAAAGAGGACAAATTGTTGGTGCATGTCTTGCTGGTGCATCTGTGACCAAGACAGCAAGTCTTTGCGATGTATCAAGAGCCACGGAATACAAAGTAATGTCAGCATACCACCAAGAAGGACCATTCATATCCAAAAGGATTAACTGTGGATGTAAGAGGAAGCTGTCTGAAAGGGATGTGGTCTAAAACCAGGTCTTTCAGTTTCATTGTCCAACCCCTGTACACTATTAAAGTGTATATTAAAGTATTGGGACATCTTGATTCTTCTGAAATCAAAGGTATTAAAAAAAATCTAAAAATCAAATTTTTAGTTGATGTAATTAGAAATAATTAAGACAGATAGGACCCACTGGTATAAAAGACTGTATAAAATAAGTCTAATCTGGTACGCAGAGTAGAAACTGGTAAACAGGCAAACAGGAATCAGGAAAGGAGCAGTTCTAAATTAAACCTGAAGCGAATAATGACAAACCTATGTGACACATTTAATGGATTGAGTACAAAAACAGCAAGCTTTGCCTCGGAGCTTTGACTTGAGTGTGTGGTGTGTGTGTGTGTGTGTGTGTGTGTGTGTGTGTGTGTGAGACAAGGATGTCAAAAAGACAGCGTGAGTCTCTTGCTTTGATGCAGTCAGTTGTCAGTATAAGAATTGTGAACAATGCAGAGTTTTGTGTTTTATAGAGAAATAAGGCTTTTGAACCATTTACTCCTGTCAAATATAATCTCAATTATAGCTTTTGAACTTGTTTTGATGAAAATTTAATTAAAAAACACAAAAAATATATATTTAAAAATTGAAAAAGCATGAACAAATATGTTGGCTGTATTTAATGCCTAATCACATTTCATCCCTTGTCTTCAACTCTTAGATCTATGCATCTATTAGGATAGAGGGATAGATTGAAGAATTAAGACTCCTAATGGAATGGAATGGAGGCACATTTTAGTTGTTAGAAATGAATGGCTAAATAGCTGCACAAATGTAGTATGTTCTTTTAAATAAAATCTTTGTCTAATGTAGATTAAATGCATTGTGTCCCTTTTCTTCAAACCAATCATAAACATTCGCCAGTTGTAGGTCTTGGTTGGCTTCTTCTTTCTTTTCTTGTTCCACCTTAAATGGTGCAGCAGCAATTATTGATGCTGCTGCAATTAAGGTGGAACAAAAAAAATCTAATAAGATGCTAAAATAGAATAGCTAACTTTAGTTCCATATCACCCCAGTAGATTGCCTAAATTGTTTAGGTTGCTTATCTGCCTCACAACAGACTGGCTTAGACATCCACAGAGCTCTGCTAATAGCTGCTAATAAAGAAGTATTCTTTATTACTTCTTCATTTTGATCACATATTAGTTTCCTAAAAGATTTTCAATTTATTAAGGGGCATAAATATACTATAGAGTATACTAGTCCATCTCAAAAAAACAGAATTAGAATATCAATGAAAAGTTACTTTATTCTGATAATTTAGTTCAAAATGTGAAACTCATATATGATATAGATGCATTACACACATAGTGATCTATTTTAAGCATTTATTATTTTATTGTTGATGGTTATGGCCTACAGCCAATTAAAACCCAAAAATCAGTATCTCAGAAAATTAGAATATTATATACGACCAATTGGTACTTTTGGCAGTGTGCCAAGTCCTGCTGGAAAATGAAATCTGTATCTATATGAAAGTTGTCAGCAAAGGGGAGCATGAAGTGCTGTAAGATTTTGTGGGGAAACTCTGCACTGACTTTGGTCTTGTCAGCAGATGACATGTCTCTCCAAACCATCACTGATTGTAGAAACTTCACACTAGACCTCAAGCAGCTTGTACTGTGTGTCTCTCCACTCTTCCTCCAGACTCTGCTCTCTTGATTCACAAATGAAATGTAAAATTTACTGATGATCAGTGATGGTTTGGAGAGACATGTCATCTGCTGGTGTTGATCCACTGTGTTATACCAAGTTCAAAATCAGTGCAGTGTTTTCTCAGAAAATCTTACAGCACTTTATGCTTCCCTCTGCTGACAACATTTTACGGAGATGCCGATTTCATTTTCCAGCAGGACTTGGCACACTGCCCACACTGCAAACCTGAATGTGTAACTGGTGGGTTTCTGAATACATACCTAACTGGGCTGCTCCCTGCATCCAGATCCTGAGCGGTCACTGCTCCAATAGTGGTGCCCAGCTGTGTGTCCTCGTGAATATTCATTGTGTAAGATGGTTTACTGAACACAGGAGGCTCATCCACATCCAGGATGTTAATCTTTACGGTTGCCGTGTCTTTAAATGGGCCGAAACTGTGAAATCGAGAATCTAAGTGTGCGTTGGATGCTTCCACTTTAAATGTGTAGGCCTTCCTTGTCTCGTAGTCCAAAGGCTGTGGGGGAGAAAAGAAGAGAAATACAGGAAAAGTGAAGTTATTAATAGACATACAGCTCTAAAAAAAATTAAGAGACCACTTCAGTTTCTGAATCAGTTTCTCTGATTTTACTATTTATAGGTTTATGTTTGAGTAAAACTACAAAACTCGATTTAAAAATATTGTCATTTAGAGCATTTATGTGCAGAAAATGAGAAATGGCTGAAATAACAATAAAGATTCAGAGCTTTCAGACCTCAAATAATGCAAAGAAAACAAGTTCATATTCAGAAAGTTTTTCAGAAATCAAAATTTGGTGGAATAACCCTGGTTTTTAATCACAGTTTTCATACATCTTGGCCTGTTCTCCTCCACCAGTCTTACACACTGCTTTTGGATAACTTTATGCCTTTACTCCTGGTGCAAAAAGTCAAGCAGTTCATCTTGGTTTGATGGCTTGTGATCATCTATTTTCCTCTTGATTATATTACAGAGGTTTTCATAATTTTTAAGCCTATACGGTCTATTTTTTCCAGAGCTGTATTTTAGTGCAGTGCTTCTTCCCAGAGAGCTTCTGGTTTCTTATGCTAGTTTAAAACACTCATATATACAACTGCAGAGATCCAAATGGACATGACAGAGTGTACTCCACTTTGGGGAAGCTTTCTTCATTTGACATGCACCTCTTAGACTCTTATTGAAATCGGAAGCTTGTCTCAGAGACCTCTCAGTTCCTTCTTGCATGTCTGTCTTTCTGTTTGTGGACAAATGCTTTCAGACGGATCATACGAGCATCCTTCACGAATATTTCATTCCTACATTTTTTCTTCTTTTTTTTCTTTCTGTGCTCTTACAAGTGACATTACATTCTAGCCGGTCAATTACTCCCTCATTCACGGCACAGCTACAAACACAGAGTCTGTCTTCACTCTTACAGCTGTGAAGTGTGTGTTTGTGAGTGTGTGTGTGGGTGTGTGTGTGTGTGTGTGGCAGTGTAGATGGTTTTAGTCTTGCTCCACTAACCCTCCCTCCCATCATATACCAGCTTGTCTGAAGATGTCAAACATTGATTGGTGTTTTACCAGCTTTCCCTGCCTCTAAAAACAGAGAGTGAGTGAAGAGAAAGTGTAAAGAGAAGAGAACTGATGTGTGCTGCCAATATAGACATCAACAAAATGTCAATCTAGATATAAAAACAGCAAAGACAGAGTTAAAAAATTAAATTTGAATGCAATACATTCGATACGCACACATTTGATCAATTTAGTGATATTTATTTAGTTAATATATACATAATATAGTGGTGTTGGTCGATTAAAAAATCCAATCAAATTGATCACAACAATATTCTGTGATTAACTGCGATCAATCACACTTGTTCTTCTTAAGACACAAGGTTTTATAGTGGATATTTAAATATAAATAACTAGTAATAACTAGTGTAATACTAATATATACTTGTATCTTTAAGGGACGATAAACCCAACATGATAAATTGGTTAAAGAAAACTTTTTTTTTACTTGACTGTGAACATGTCTGCTTGTTTGTAAGGATTTCTGAATTAAAACTAATAAGAATTAATTTGCTGTGTATAAAAGACGTTTTTTTTCACCTGTAGTTAGTTTCTGTGGTTCGGATGCACCAATATGCGCACCACGCAAGCACGTTGTCTCCTCTGATTGGAGCAAAAATGTAAATTTAGCGAACAGATTCTGTGTTCCAGCGTGTATATCTGTACAGTTTTTAATAGGACGTGCAGCACAGATGCGAGCAGTGAACGCTGCACGTACTGCACTTTTAGTGTGTGAACAGCATGAAGCAGCAGAGACAGCCTTTGTTCATAGCAGTATATTATGTGGATAATATATGTGCCTCAATTAAAAAGAAGTATATTTGATAGCTGGGTCAGATCGAGACCAGATCTGAGAAATCTACACAATGGGTGGAAGTTGGGGTCAAACTTGGAGTCATAATTAATTATGTTAAAAAAAAAAAAAACAAAAAAAAAAACACATTTCTGATTCCAAATTAATTGCTCATGTTAATGCTTTAATGTTGACAGCCCTACTATACACACAATATAATGGAGTAAAACATATTACACCATAATTACACCAAAAATGTTACTCTAAAAGTATATCTCACTGCATCAGACTACGATTAATGTTAGTTTACAGCACCTAAAAGCTGTAAACTGTGTTGCTGTGCAGAGATTAAAACAAGAAATTAATAAAACATGTGAATCAGTCATGAAATGGTCAATATCTGATCTATTACAGTATTACAATATATCTTACAATACAGTCATATGAAAACGTTTGGGCACCCCTATTAATCTTAATCATTTTTAGTTTGCAACAGCCATTTCAGTTTGATATATCTAATAACTGATGGACACAGCTTTTTGTATCCTTCCCCTGAACAACTATGTTGAACAATCTTTGTTTTTAGATCATTTGAGAGTTGTTTTGATGAGCCCATGATGCCACTCTTCAGAGGAGATTCAAATAGGAGAACAACTTGCAATTGGCCACCTTAAATACCTTTTCTCATGATTGGATACACCTGGCTATGAAGTTCAAAGCTCAGTGAGGTTACCAAACCAATGTTGTGCTTCAGTAAGTCAGTAAAAAGTAGTTAGGAGTATTCAAATCAATAAAATGATAAGGGTGCCCATACTTTTGCACCGGTCAAATTTTGGTTTAATGCATATTGCACATTTTCTGTAAGTACAATAAACCTCATTTCAATCCTAAAATATTACTGTTATTACTGAAATATTACTCCATCAGTTATTAGATATATCAAACTGAAATGGCTGTTGCAAACACCCAAATATTAAGAACTAAAATGATTAAGATTAATAGGGGTGCCCAAACTTTTTCATATGACTGTATATCTGCATTGAACCGAATCCCAAATGACTGGATGATGAAAAAAAGACTTCCTAGTTTACTGTTTCATGTAAAGCCATTTGTGTTTAGAAATATAGCATATAGTGTAAAAAAGTGTAAAACAAACTGTTTTTAATATCTTAAACCACAGTAATGCACAAAGACCAGCTTTAGGATTTACTGGAAAAGATGGACAGATTAGAGTGTGCGTGTGTGTGTGTTTTTGTGTGTGTGTGTGTGTGTGTTTCTTCAAGCTGTGTGGGAGTTGATGGGGGATTTCCCAAAGACCTCTGTTACAAGCCAAAGCAGGTTCAGAGAAATTGATGTTGAGAAAATCCATATTCTCTAAGTGACCTTGGGCATCAAAAGTTCCCCTGGCCCTGCATGGTCAAAAGAACTGACCCACTCTGGAGACCAGCCAAAGGTCAGAATCTCATTCAGACACCAACAGATTTCTCATTCCTGCACCCAGGGACCACTTCGGGTTTGATTTCAGATAAAACAGTTTAGAAGTTTCAGGATTAGAACAAGATTACTTTATTATGGCACAAAAAATACTGTAGAGGACGATTGCAGTAGTTGTTGGTAATAAATGACAAGCTTTCTTTGGCATAGCTGAATCCCTGATGAATAAGTGGAATAACATGAACCTTCGACTAACGGAAGCCTTACGACAAAAATAAAGCTGCAACAAATAAAGATGCTCGTTATAAAAATACAGGTTGCAACCTGAATCAACCACCTGCTATCTTTAAAGGGTCCATATCCTATATCCTATATATATCCTTCTATTCTCTTTATTTTTAAAGAATGTGTGTTTAGGCACCAAAATTAAAGATCATATTTACAAGGCTTTCTTTTAGTTATTTAATTATTTAATCTTTTTTTACATTTTGGGACGCTGAGTGGTCCACCATTCTAAGGCATTGCCACTATGTTTGGGAGATCTGGTTCGAATCCCAGTCATGCTGCTTGCCATCATCTGCCGGAGCCATAAAAGAGCACAATCGGCCTTGCTCTCTCTGGGTGGGTAGATGGCACTTTCTCCCCACATCACTCCAGAGGGTGATGTTGATCAGCACAAGGCTGCATCTGTGAGCTGATGTATTAAAACCGAGACGCTGCACTTTCCGCTGAGCGCACTGACAACTCAGTCAGACAACTGCATCAGCAGTAGCTTGAAAAGAGGCAGAGTCTGACTTTACATGTGTCGGAGGAGGCATGTACTAGTCTTCACCCTCCTGGTGTTGTGGCATCACCTGTGATAGGGCACATACTGCTGATAAGGCCTAGACAAATTGAGTAAAAATAGGAAACATTTAAAATGAAAAAATAGAATAAATTATGACATATAGTTACACATAAATAGCTATACATAATGAATTCAGACTGGTTAGTTTATAAAGTTGTCAGAGAATCATTTCCACTGATAGTTATGGTATACACCATAAATGACAGACTGCCACACACACATGTAGGTGTTTTTAAATGGATTTTCTGCATTTTAATGGATTTTTTGTTTGATGTTCATTTTTTTCTCATTCCCAGTTGCAGTGATGTCATGGTGGGATGTGTGAAAATAGTCATTATCACTCCAGTGAGCAGCACAGCGTGGTGGTTGTGGAAATTTCATCCCAAAGGCCCAGCTACAGACCAGAGAGAGGTGCAGCGCTGCTCTCCTCTATGCTGAGGTGGGACACAAACTGTTAATTAGGGCTGTGCTTCTTTTCCACCACACAAAACTCACTACTAACTACTCACACAATATTTTCTTAGGTTCAAACTAAAGCTGTAATGTTTCACTGAATTCAGCAAAAAAAAAAAATAATAATAATAAAAAAAAAAAAAAAAAAAAAAATATATATATATATATATATATATATATATATATATATATATATATATATATATATATATATATATATATATATATATAGTTGTACTATATTATATATAACATACAGTTTGTACATTAAATGGTCAAGAAGCCCCCTGCCAGTGAGCTACCACATCATATGGGAGACTAGGGTTCAACTCCCAGTCTGGGTGACCAATAAGAGTCCTTAGGGCAGACTACTAACACTACGTTGACTCACATCTTTATTACAAATAACTTTGTAAGTCACTCTGAAGAAGAGCATCAGTTAAATGCCATAAATGTAAATGTCTGAAAGGAGGCGGACGCAATTGCAAGTAATATTTACTCATAATATTGAATTGAAAACAAAACAAAAGTATAAATCTATAAAGTCAATAAGTAAAAAGATGAAAAGAGTAAGAAAGGAAATAACACTCAAACACAATAAACTAGACATACAGACAAATAAGCAAGCTGACATATACCACAAACTGACATAAAACACACAAGAACCAAACAAAGAACACAGAAACAAAGAGGATATATACTGTATATACACTCTGAGATGGACAAGGAATACCTGGGGAGGATAACAAGAGGGCTAGGTTACAAATGAGACAAGGCGGGGCTAGGGCAGAGACAAGGGAGTAGACAAGACAGAAACAAAACAGAGCCATGTGCTAAAAGAGATCAACAACAAACACAGAGACAGACCAGAAAAGAGTGAAAATAGAGCTGAAAAAAATGTATTAAATGCGGTCAGTTATAACTGGGAAATAAGCATTATGAAAATGTATGTACGCTCTAATTGGATTTCAAATCCAGATTGAAGGAAGTACAGGGCTGCATAAAAAGCACCAGTGGTTAGCTACTGACACTGACCTCAATATCACAGAATCACATGCAAATACATTTGTGATGTCCAGACAAGCAAATTAGATCTGATTACTTGCAAACAACAACATGGACAGTCATCTCAGCAGATCTGATTTAAAAAAAAATCTGATTATCAGTATCTGAACTGAATTAGATTGGAATCGCCCGCAGGATTAGCATGCACTATATTTGAACCCTTTTCTCATTGCAGTGTGATGGCTTGCATTTCAAGTGTTTAGTTCACTCTCATCAGGGATAAGTGCTGCAAGTTTTAACACCCTGGTTGCCAAATACAGTATGATATTTTTTACATGTAACAACACCTTGAATGCAGAGTATTACACAACAATAAGCTCAAGCTGTATGCGCAAACACCCCGGCTACAGAGTATAATATAAAAGAAGGGCTGAGCTGTGTATGCCAAAACCCTGCTGCAAAGTATAATACAACAATAGGCTTGATCTGTATGTTACAACACCCCGGATGCAGAGTGTAATACAAGATTAGGCTCGATCTGCATGTGACAACACCCCGGATGCAGAGTGTAATACAAGATTAGGCTGGATATGTATGTTACAACACCTCGGCTGCAGAGTATAATACAAGATTAGGCTTGATCTGTATGTGACAAGACCCCGGCTGCAGAGTATAATACAAGAATAGGCTCGCGTTGCATGTTCCAACACCCCGGATGCAGAGCATAATACAAGATTAGGCTCGATCTGTAAGTGCCAACACCCCGGCTGCAGAGTATAGTACAAGATTAGGCTCGATCTGTATGTGTCAACACTCCGGCTGCAGAGTATAATACAAGATTAGGCTCGATCTGTATGTACCAACACCCCGGATGCAGAGTATAATACAATATTAGGCTCAATCTGTATGTGACAACACCTTGGTTGCAGAGTACTCCATAACAATGGAATCTCCTCTATCCACATGTGCTATCACCCCGGTTGCTGGGTGTAAAAAACATTTGTGGCAGTCTCAGTTGATGCTGCCATACATCAGGCAAGCTTGGGCCGATTCTTCATACTATCTATGATACTACTCTAAGGGGAATAGAAGAATTTGTGGGAAAAAAATGGTTTTAATATGAGCATTGACATCTAACATCAACATGAGTGACTAATCTAAAAAGTGACATTTCATAACAAAAAGTATGCTCACCCATCATACATATGACATTCCAATAAGCTGTTTTTTTTTTTTAGTACAGGTGTTAGGAGAAGGCTGTTGAGGTTAAACAAAAGCTAAAACAGAGTGATAGACATGTTGTGGTTGTGTTTGGGGGTCTTCCTTTTGCTTCTGTCAACTATCCCCAGTAGACGTGAATGGTGATTAAATGTCAGAGAAATCTGTTGGATTATTGAGGGTTGTGAGGGTTAGCCAAGGAAGAATGTCAAGAGCGCCATTGCCCTTTTAGCATGTGCTACTGCCCACAACACAGCAATATCCTCAGTTAATTACTTTGCAGAGAGAGAGAGAGGCAAAGAGAGAGAGGCAAAGAGAGAGAGATGGAAGGAGAGAAAAACAAGAATGGGATGATACAGGGGTAATGAAAATGACTTGGGCTAATGAAGGGGGAGGAATCTGGACAGTGATTGTTTAGTTTATAGTGGTTGTGTATGGTTTATATTATATTATTTATATTTATAGTGTATATTATATATAAAATATATATAAAAAATGTGCATTGTGCATTCTTACAGTTTTCTTCACTGCTACTACTATAATGTATCCAGCTCAATATAAGTAATCAGATGAGGCAGAGTCTCATTAATGGAATCTATAAAAGTAATATCCTTCGCGATTTTTTCAAACTAATGTTGCTTTCAGTTTATTATAAACCTATTATTTCCTATACTTGCAGCGTCCCCCTCAGCTGGAAATAATTACTTGGACTGAAAGTCTTTCACACTTAATGATTACTTTATAATGGTCTATTCACACCTCACTTTTTGTGCCAAGTTTTGTACTCTTTCAGACTTCAAAAACTGTGCTGGAGTTCCGTTAAATGTCAGAGAGAGAGAGAGAGAGAGAGGTACTTCGGTAAGGAAGCCAGAACCTGTTGCAAGTATACAGTGGCATGAAAAAGTGTTTACAGATTTCTTTTGTTTGTGCTGTCTTGTCATACTTACATTTTTTTCAGATTATCAAACAAATTTTAATATCAGACAAATATGCAAATATATGTAAATATATGAAAAAAATATATTTGTTCTATTTCACTACTAACCACAACCAGGCCTGATTACTGCCAGACCTGTAGAATCAATAAATCACTTAAATACAACCTGTCTGACACCATGAAGTAGATAAAATATCTCAAAAAGCGAATAAATATGCTATGATCTGAAGAAATTCAAATACAGATGAGAAAAAGTCATTGATCATCTATCAGTTTGGAAAAGGTGACAAAGTAATTTCTAAAGCTTTGGGACTCCAGAGAACCACAGTGAGAGCTATTATTATTCACTAATGGAGAAAACATGGAGCACTGGTGAACCTTCCCAGGAGCGACTGGCAGACCGAAATTACTCCAAAAGGGCATGGACAACTCATCTAGGAGGTCCCAAAAGAACCCAGAACAACATTTAAAGAACTGCAGGTTAATGATTCAATAATAAGAAAAAGACTGGGTGAAAATGGTCTCCATGGGAGAGTTTCAAGGCAAAAAAAAAAACACTGCTGACCAAAAATAACACAACAACCTGTCTCACATTTGCCAAAAAACATCTTGAAGATCCCCAGGACATTGGGAAAATATTCTTTAGACTGACAAGACAGTGTGTGTCCTGTTACATTTGGCTTAAAGCAATGTAGCTGAATTAAAACAAATATGTTAAGAAGAGTAGACCAAATTCCTCCACAGAGATGTAAAAGACTCATTGCTTGATTATTATTTTTTCACACAGGGCTACAATGGATTTTTTTTTTTAACAATTTAATTTATCATTTAAAAAGTGTTTTTTTTTTTGTCATGTTTTCTTTGTCTGATAAAAAAAAGTGTGTTTGATAATCTGAAAAATATCAGTATGACAGCAAAGCAAAAACATTAGAAATCTGTAGGGGACAAATACTTTTCATGCCACGGTATATTACTCTGTTTATTAGCGGGCAGTGCATGAAAAGAAAACGTTTACTCAGACTTCATAAATATACCAGTGTGTTTAATACTACTGCTGTACGCTAACATTATATATCGTCTTGCTGAAAGTACTGCAATATATCACAATATATTCAATTGTAACTCCTGTATCGGGATATGTATCATATAGCCAAGGCCTTGCCAACACACAGGCCTGGTACAGTGTGTAGACTAAATAGATGTCTAGGACTTTCTTTGAACTTCACAGGTATTTGTGTTAATCTGAGCCATGGACATCAAAGACCTCAGAAATGGTGTCAGTAGTTCAGGCAAATGTGTGTGTGTGTGTGTGTCTAAAAGATGAGACATCGAAAGAGAGCAACACACACTTTTGGAATTTATGTGAGAGTAATGTCTGTTTGTGAGTGAATGAGTGAGTGTGTGCCTGAAAGTGAGAGAGTGAAAGAGAGCAACACACCCTTTATGTGTATGTGTGTGTGTGTGTGTGTATCTGAAAGTGGGACAATGAAAGAGAGCATCACACACGTTTTTGTATATGTGTATATGCATATATACTGGCATTGGTGTGTGAATGTGTATCTGAAATAGAGGGAGAGAGAGTGAGAGAGAGAGAGAGAACAACACACACTTTTGTGTATATATATATATATGTGTGTGTGTGTGTGTGTGTGTGTGTGTGTGTGTGCGTGCATGTAGGTACGTGAGACCTTAAACGTCACCAAAGCGACGCGCTTTAAATTCAGGACTTCACACCAGAAGCCTCTTTGATATGATAATGTGCTCCCTCCTTGCACTGGTGTGGATGCCAACAAAGAAATTTGCGAGATCTCAGCTCATCCCTTCAACAGCCACGCTGGGAATTGTGCATCTAAGGCCTGAATCAAGGAATTGTCCTTGCATGGATACAGGCGTACTGAAGAACACGCTCAGAGCAGTGTCTTTAACTTTCCCAGCATGCATGCGGCTGCGCGGAAATTCAGTGTATGAATTGGTCTGATCTGTGTGTCTATTGTTAAACAGTTGCTACGCCATATGCACACTGACAGGGGCTATTAAAACACACTGTGATTAAGACACAAAACGGCTTAACCGTGTAAAGCTGTGAGATTCTTTGGGACTGAGGTGTTGATATGTAACTTAACGTGAGTATTATTCTGTGTAAAAAAAAGATAGTACTTTATAACCAAATAGGAAGGCAGATATGAAGAGGCTGTGCTGTGTTCTTGAGGTTTTGCGATATACAGCTCTAGAGTTAGAATCCTAGACTTTCTTACAGTCGCCTACAAGGTGATGACAGAACAGCTCCTTCCTACCTGCACTCACTCCTGAAGGCTTACGCTACCTCCCGGCCGCTGCGTTCCTCAAATCTACGTCGCCTTGTTTTGCCAAACATTCATACAAAGCAATCCAGACTGTTCTCATACAGAGTTCCCTAATGGTGGAACAAACTACCTTCCACTACCAGATCAGGAGAATCTCTCGCTATCTTTAATAAACTCCTGAAGACAGAGCTCTTCAAAGAGCACTTACTCTCCTAACACCTCTAACTAACTACCATCTGCTACCAGATCAGGAGAATCTCTTGCTATCTTTAATAAACTCCTGAAGACAGAGCTCTTTATAGAGCACTTACTCTCTTAACACCTCTAACAAACTAACTACTTCTAACCTCATTTCCTTCTTCCCCTCCTTCACTCCTCTATCCCATTATTTCCCTTTGACCTCCTTTAGGCCCTGTATAAAGATGTTTTACCTTTAACTTCTATTACTTTTGTACTTCAACTATTGTAAGTCGCTTTGGACAAAAATGTCTGCCAAATGTAATCAATCACAGACAGTGATTTCTAAAAGTCACTGTTTGGACTATTACTTAGCCCAACCAATGATTTCTAGTACAGAATCAGAATCAGCCTGTTTTTAATGAAGTGCCCGAGGGCCCAAAGATCACCAGCATCTAATACTGACTGTTGGCCTTGTCACTGATGGGAATTCTCCAGATTCTCTAATATATTTTGATGATATTATGTGCTGTAGATGGTGGCATATCCAAAGGCTTGGCAATTTTACATTGAGAAATGCTTTCTGAGATTGTTACATAATTTGCATAAGATACATTTTTATCTAGAAAGCATGACATATCTCAGGGTTATACTGTCTGTACTAAAACTAAATTCAAAAGTAAACATTAGAAACACTGTTTTTTTGTTATAACAATACAGATTGAAGTCTGTAGTCAAAAAAGCAAAAGTGTAGTCGTAAGACAAGCGATGGTCAAAACTAGAGAGAGAATAAACTGAAAATCGAAAGCCTAAAATGCTAGACAAAAGAGAAAACCAGAGCCAAAGATAAAATCTGAAACACCAGAAAGCTCAGTACAAATAGAACAAAAGGGCTAGCTGAAAATCAAAGTAAAACACAAAAGAGAAAGGATCAATCCATGGAAATACAATCAGAAAGAGAATGCTCTGTATGCTGCTGGATAAAAAGTTGCAATACTTTGCAAACAACAATACAAACAAGCAGGTTTAAAAGTATAAATACAAATTAGTAACAGCTGAAAACAATTCTAGAATTCTCGGGATGATGAGCATAAGAAAATTACACATTAAATCACATTAAATGACCTTCATTTCTTAAAGTATTTTTTTTATTTACTTAGTTAAGCAGTTCTTGCCATAATCTGGATTAAAACATAACTCAAATAGAGCTATTATTCACTGTATACCTGTAACTCCACCTCTTCACTACTTTACAACTGATGCTCTCAAACACTTTATTAAGATGCAAGAAATTCAAGTAATTAACTCTTGAAGAGTTCAGCACAGCTGTTAACTGAAAGCCTGAATTCCAGGTGACTCAAAGCTATCATCTAAACACTGTACTAAATAATTCTGTGCGTTTTTCTTCATAGTTTGGATGACTTCAGTATTAATCTAATAAGTGACTGGCTACATTCAAAGCATTCCAGTGGTGGTTATATCATGTCTGGCTGTGTTTGACTAATATGCTTTTGATCTGATCTAATCCTGAACTTTAATAAATAAAGGCAGGTGTGTGTGTTTTATACTGTGTATATACTGTATAAAACAACCTTCACTTCATCTTTCTCCAGACTAAGCATTGTTGCATTGCTGTATTGCCTGGATCAGCAGTCCTGCGAGCGAGCGAGGTGAGCGAGTGAGACAGCAGGTGTTGTCGAGCACATGGTTTTACATATCTTATGAATCCAGCACGTTTTGTTGACCCTTAAATAAAGTGTGCTTTTTTATTTTTTATTTATTTTTGAGGAGAAACTCATACATTGCAGCCGTATTTAGATCATTATCATTCAGCGAGCGTGCAGCTAGCCCTGCAGCCGCTGCATGTGTTGTCATGTTATGTTCATCTTCTGAACTGGGTGAAGAACTGCTTTTGTCATGTAATTGCCGGAGCATGCCTATTAGCCTTTTCCCAGCGTCCCTCTGGCTTCATTTTGCTGTTTTCTTAAGCAGGCTGTTCACACTGCGGTGACCCATCTGCTGGTCCCTGGTGCGTTCCTCTTTTGGAAGCTGAAACAGGATGATGCATTTTTAATGACCTCTGGATTTGTTTGTGTGTTGAGTGTGCTATTACAATAACTCGGCTCTTCAGCTATCCTCTTCTTCTCTCCATCTTCCTTTTTCCCCCTTTCCCCAGATAGAACGAATGAAAAAAGGGATTAAAAAAACAAGCGTGAGGAACACTCGGACTGAAGGAAGAGCACGCCGGCTGCGCTAGCATTAGCTTATGTATCACACCGACCCGAGGTATAATCTGAAACAACTTCTGGAAGGATTAAAGGCACGCCGTCTGAACAGCCATGAATGTTTTATTAGAGTCTGAGGCACAAGTCTGATGTGGCCTCTTTAGTGTTGGGATTGTTACGCGTCACTTATCAAAATTTAACGCCGTGCTACGCTAAGTATCCCTTGAGCTATTCCCCCTCAGTGAACACATCAAAACAATGCATGACAGCAAACAAGAGCTCATGCTGCCAAAATTCTAGTAATAGAATTGCAAATGAACGACTGTTAAAATATAGTATGCAAAAAAAAGTCCGGTGCACGCCGGCTGAGGCTGCGGATCCTCGCAGTTTAGAGATACACATGTTTGTGTCTGCGGCCGCCGGTCCCCGGGGATGTGGTTTGTTCTTACTGGGAGGGAAGTGTTGCGGTAGGGTGCACACAGTGAGATCTGGTCTTGAATTAACTTCTACACCGTACTGCTGTCAAGAGTGGAATCGTTTGACCTCTGCAGGAGAGTTACAGTGGTGTGTTTTTATACAGTTGTTTTCTAGTCATTCTGGAGTTACGGAGTGCTTAACATGACTTAAAAGGCTATTCTATAGTAGAGCTTAGATTTTCTGCCCGATCCAGACCTGACCCGAGCTCTGGTGTGATAATCACAATGTTGCTAAGTAACCAATTATTATTGTTAACGAAAACGAACCAAATAACGAAAACTGAAAGTGAAAAAACTCATTTATTTATAATGGCTGTTTTCACTCCCGCAGTTCTACAGCGGGGGGTGTTGTACCGATTCTGTCCGCGAAGCGGGAGTCGGATTCAGCAGAGAGTCGGATTCGGCACAACAGCGGGAGCGCGGCGGCACCTCACGGTCCGCGGTGTTAGTTGTAAGTGCTCGCGCTAGCCGCAAAATACTACAGAAAACACTGAGGGAGCTGCAGAATTATGTATGGGACTAGAATATGAGCACGAAGAGATAAAAGAGAAACAGGAGATACAGTATGTGAGAACCTTTACCTGTGAGTAGCTCATACACCAGAACACGCAAATCTCTCTCTCTCTCTGTCTCTGTCTCTCTCTCTCTCTCTCTCTCTCTCTCTCTCTCACACGTGAACTCCTCCGCGTTTGACTTGCAGCACTGTGTGTAGCTGTTCTTATAAATCTTTTTAATTAAATTAAATAATAGTTCTATGCTAATTAAATAATTAAATAATAGTTCTATGCTTCTATGTTACAGTGTATGTACAGTGCTGGGCCGGGTCTGATTTTTTGGGCCCGATCTAACCTCTATTCTATAGGGGGTCGATACATAAGAACGTTTCTATTCATCATATCCGGACATTATCCACAGTTTAATGTTCACACGGGCAGTCGACAAGTGGCTTGTTTCACCCCGCGCTTGTCTCTTGTGGGCATGTTTAAGGCGGCTTACGCTGTTGCGAGTGGGTGGGTATTGGCATGGCCAATTAGCATGCTAGCAAGCTACACAGCAAATATCTGGAGTTTAAAAATCTGGAGTTAAACAAAAATCTGTGAAAGTGTTAAATTGTGTGAGTTTATTCTCCAACTTAAACTACAAGTAGAGTTGAGGGGAATTCTTTGTTGGTGTAGAGTTTATTTCAGAGATTACTCCAAGGTGTTGAGGAGCGTGACTGAACTCTCTAATGGGCGTGTCCTCCAATCCCGTCTTACCATGAGTGTGAAGTCTTGCCCACCAGGGCTTTCTTCCATGGGGTATTTCATGATATTTTATAAAGTGGTTGTTTGTCTAGCCGACATGTTGTTGGCTATAAGAGCAAGTTACCATGTTCTGCACTGTACAGTGTGACAAAGTGCTGGTAATGCACTCAGAACTGCAATGCAGAATTAAAGTTGCATGCAATGAAAAAAATATATACACTGGCACATACTTGTTGAATATGAAATTGTTATTGTAATCAGTAATAATGCTTTTTGTTGTCATTTTTAGTCCTAAATGTTCGCATATACACTTAAAATTTGTTGATTTTAACTCTTAGGGAGTTTATTCCAAAAAACTAAATTTGCTGAGTACCTATTGAGCTATCCACTATTTTCTTCCAAGCTTTATTTTTGTCCAAATTGAATCGTAGGAAATAAAAGGAGCAAAACTGTGGATATAATCCTCTCTGTTGAACAAACTACAGTAGGTTCACAGAGCAGAAGCTGCAGACCTCTGACCCCCTTGTCTGTGATTGGTCCGAAAAATTGGTCCAAATGTCGTTTCACTGTGTCATAATTCATTTGCATGAAGTTAAAACAATCTCAACTTCCTTTATTGCTTGTCACTTTGTCGTTTTCCGCTTGTCGCTGTGTCGGGACTGCTAATCATGGCCTTTCGTAGTGATTTTTATCTGGTCTGAATCAGCTGTGCACTTCTGCAACAGTAAATATTCCAACACATTTTACCTTAAGAAAAAAAAAACAGGTCATGTTAATTCAAAACAAAATGTTGGTAATTATTTTCCTTAAAGAGGGCATAATTAACCTCTTCATACACAAGTTAGAAGAGGTCTGCGGGCTGTACAAAACATGTTCATTTAGTTCTTTGTGCAGAATCATTCTCATATAATGAAATCTTACCAGCTCTATTTTGCTACGCCATGTTTACAAGAGTTTATCACCTGTTTTTGTTTGCCTGTTCTAAATGGCAAAACTCAAACAAGCTACTTCATGCTTATCTGCAATAGAAACACAAAACTCGTTATTTGAAAGTACTTACAACTCTCTCATCTGCTGACTTGCCACAGTCAATAGATACAGATCCCTCCTTCAGACAAAGTCTGTTGACTAAAACTACTGTATACTGTCTAAAGTTCTCAACCAAAGTGACCGAAATGGAGGATCTTTAACTGATCTAGTGGGTGGGGATGGATATTTTTCATGCTTGCAGTGTTTATATGGGCAGTCAAGACTTGTGGAAATACACAATTACACAAAAAGTAGGTTTTTGAATATTATGCCCCATTTAAGTATAGATCTGCTCCAGCCGTGTATGTGATGCAAAGTGAAAGTAATGGAAAAGTGCAACATTCAGCGCAAAACAAAGTAATTGCAAGTCTTTGGCGAAGCATTGTACAACTTAACATTCAAATCCTGGCTCTGGCAGCTTTAGAGAGCGTTTAGTACCCTGCCCACAGAAACAAAGGTACTAAACTGTCATAGTGACCTTTTTTGGGTGTGATCTATAAATATAGGGGAGCCAGTCCTAAATCATGTACAAATTACCCTATCTTAACTGTTTTAAACTTTCGAAAACATATTTGTTACGATTGCACCATCTCTAATAGAGTGGTGTAATTAAAGGGTTTTTGGCCTGATTTTGTCTATTGAGATTTGCCAATTTATAATGTCAAAGTAGATGGTTTTTGAATGAACCATGTAATTGATGTGTAAACAGACCTCTTATTTGCATAATACTGTATGTAGAGCAAGTGATTATCAAAAGAGTGAAAGCATAAATGCATAAGCATGGGAGATATGTAAAAATATACATATTTTTTATGTAAAAAAATAACATTATTGATAATAATGCGCTACTATCCTTTTCACACTGTACTAACAACTTCCCCCTAACCTGTACTCTGACCTTCATCTTATGTAAAGCAATGATGATTCTCCACAGTTGGCATGGGTGCCCTTACAGATTAGTCAGATACAGTCAGATTATGGCTTAAAGCAGCACTAGGTAGGATTTTTTATTTTTTTTAAAGAAGTAAAATTACAGCTTGAAACTCCCTGCAGCGCTGCATTGAGGTGTAATAGGAGGAATAGCGGTGCTCTCGTGTCTGTGCCGGAGCTCCTCTGAGCTCAAACCAGACTCTGTAACCTTCCAGTTCTCGCGAGAACTGAAACCTGCTTTCCGACCTTTAGTTCTAACAGTTCTACAAGGACTACTGGTTCATTCTTTACAATCTAACATACATACACTCTGGCTGTAAAAGTCAGAAAACGAGAAAGAGAAACGAATCCGCCTGAAACATTTATTACACTCTACAACTGTAGGGGGAGCCCACGAGCACAAAATCTCAATCCTACCTAGTGGAGCTTTAAACATAGCTTTTTAAACATTGCTTTTGTACTTTAGACAGTCTTAAATGCTGAAGCCAGAGTTTATCTGACTTATACCAGAACTGTCTGGTGTGTTTGCACTCCCAGATGTACGGTGAACTTAATCAGGTTGGGAGTGAGGTTTCAGACATCTTAAGGAGGGAGGGGGACTGATGGAAAAGACAAAATAAAATAAGTATACATAAAGATCTGAAGTTTGACAGTATAAATTAATGTGGAATCACTATGTGGCAAATGACAAGTCACTTTACCACCTTCTCTGTATGTGTTGTAATTACATATTAATGTTTTTTAAACTATTTACATCCCAATTAATACCAATCAATAAACTTCTTTCTAAACCATTTATGAACTCTTTTTAAAAGAGTTGTATTTTAAGGTGATACCAGGTCAATTAACTGAATCTAAAAAAGAGGATGAGTTTAGTTTGAAAGTGCTGTACTGCTGCTCAGAGTTGCTTACGCATAACTGAGTTGTGTTCTCTGCATCGACTAAAAGCAGCCAGTGGTGCACCGGCACTGCAGGGTTCACTAAAGCAGAGTCTGCCATCCAGAATCGGCAGAGCATGCAGTGCACTGTGCTCTCTGAGGGCAGGCTGAGGATAATGTGAGGGTAATGTATGCTGTGGTGAGGTTATCTGAAGCTGTGAGGTTTGTAGTGCTGTCTCAAAAGGGGAGAAACCATTTAAATATCATGTGATTCAATTTACTATTGGATTTTGATTTCATGACTCATAACTGAAATTCTCATGTTTCTCACACACACACACACATATATATATATATATATATATATATATATATATATATATATATATATATATATATATATATATATATATATATATATATATTTGCTTATGTTGGAGCTGCATTATATCAGTTAATAGAACAAATTGTTATATCTTAAACACTTTTACACAGAGATACACAGAGAATTCTTTTTAAACCACTTTAAAATAAGACTACCTTTATAACGGGTATATAAATGGTTTACAATTAGTTTATTAATGGTTACTAATTAGGTTGTAAATGCCTTAATAATCATTAATAATCAGTTATAACACATACGTAGAAAGGGCAAGAATGACCTGTTGTTTGCCTAATAGTGAACCCACAGCTATCTTTATTGTTGCCCTTTCTAATTATGTGTTATAACTGATTATTAATGATTTTAAGGCATTTACAGCCTAAATAGTAACCAGTAATAAACCATAAACTTTTTTTTGAGTTACTGCTTCTAAGAAGACTATTGAACAACTAATTATGTTCTTAATCCAGTGTCTTATGGGCTGAATTGGCATATAAATTGACATGCAAAAAGTCATGGGACGGCAGATTTTAAAATGATCATGAAATTTTACCTCTGAAAAGGGCTTTGGAAAAATAGATTGTGAGGTGTCATCGTATGAGTGAGGCTAAACACAGGCCATGTGCTCATGGCAAGGCCATGTTTGTAATGTAAAAAAAAACAAACCAAAAAAAAACAACAACTTAATTTTCAAGTTCATTCACATACACTAGCATGACAGATATCATGGGACAGGAACTGTTTTTTTTTTTTTTTTTTACATTAGAAACAGGATGTTTTTTGAAGCTTTTTTTCTGTAAGTTTTGGTGGTTTGATGATGTAAAGACCTCTGTGGTAAGAATGTGTAATTGCACATCCACTCATGTGGATGAGTGTTTTTTTATGCAGGTTAATTTAAATGAATTGCTGCATGAAATTCTGTGTTTTTAAGTACACTGTTTTTTTTTTTTTCATTTTGTTCATTTATTAAAGTCTATGTAGCTTCAAGGATGACTATATTAGAAGTTGCATGAAAGTGCCAAGACACTGATACCATTATTCACAATATTTTGGAACCTCCACACTCAGAAATATTACTGCTTTCAGTTAAAAATAAAAATAAAAATAAAACGAAAGACTGCTGCTTTAAAGGCTAGTTTAAAAAAAACATGTTTTAGATTTTTTCCCTTTTTTTACCTTAGTAGGAGAAATAAAGCAAATAATTGTTTGCAGTCATAATTTTTCACCTGCACTACTCTACTGAAGTTCCAGTTCAGTTAATCAGGGATAAATACACAGTTTTGTGAGGATATTGTTGGTATTAAATACTGTTTAGTGTCTTGTTGGAGCAGTTTAATGTGTAACTACCCCTGTAGCAGCATATGCACACCCATTCCTACACACAAATAGCTTTTTTCCCCTCACAAATTTTCATCACTTTGAGGTCTGAAATATCTCCCGCCGTAAACTCCATCCCGACATCCCAGAGCACACAGCACACGCCCCCCTGCTGCTGCTTTGACGTATTCACAGTTGAATATCAGAGAGCTCGCTCTCGCACGTCCTCTCTCATTGTCTTGCATAAATATTAGACTGCGTTCCCATTGCACATATGCTTGCTTTTATAGCAGCACAAATAACCTGTCTCCTCCTCGCGCACCTTATCTCCTCAAACTGTCATGATGTTCCCTCGCTCCTCTTCATTAGAATTACATTAAGCACACAAATGGATGTGCAGGTTTGTTTTGCTTTACTGTTGCCTGTTTACAGTTTATGCAGTAAAGTTACTACTTTGTTTGGTTGCACTTTGTTTGAAGGGTATGTACATAGGGGCTTTATTACATCTTCATAAGTGCTGTATAATGCATTTATTAAACAGTAAGTTCTCAGCCAACTTAAAGTCAAGCTTTGCTGCAATAAAAATGCCCTACAAATGCCCTACAACGTTTTCTTGGGTACCCAATGAAATGTTGCTCTGATAGACAAGAGTCCACACTGATGGTGAGTTAGGGGTCAGTGGGCAATAAGGAACTTGTCTGTACAATTTAATATTAATTAATAATATAGGATACTCAAAGTATAGGATAAACTCTACCCCCCAAAAAGTGAGAGCAAACTATTGCATAAAATTTGCATACAATTTGCAAGTATCTCCTATATATTACTTTTTACAGTCTAACAGTTTAACAATTGATTAACACTTCCTATGAATCCTGTATTTATAACACATTATGTGACATATACAGTACCAGTCAAAAGTTTGCTTTAATTCTAAGGTCATTCAAACTATAAAGAAAGACATACTGGATTATCTATTCAACAGAAAAGTGTAAAACAAAGCAGAATATTTTTATTTTTATTTTAGATTCTTCAAAGTAGAACCTCTTGCTTAAATTAGACAGATTTGTACATTTTGGCTGGATTTTCTCAGTAAGTTTTATGAGGTAGAATCACCTGGAATGTTCAGCTTTCAGTTAACAGCTGTGCTGAACTTGTCAAGAGTTAATTACTTGAATTTCTTGCCTCTTAATAAAGTGTTTGAGAGCATCAGTGAACAGCTCTATTCGAATAATCTTCTACATAAAAAATATATAACGAAACTGGCACTCATTAGGACTGCATCAGGAAAGGAAGACCAAGAGTTTCCTCAGTTGCACAGAATAAGTTTATCAGAGTTACCAGCCTCAGAAACCACCAGTTAACAGAAATAGCACTCCAGATAAGAGCCACCTAAATGCTTCTTCACAGAGTATTTTCATTTGTTTAACACTTTTAAGTTACTACATGATTTAGTATGTGTTTTTTCATCGTCTGAATGACTTCAGTATTCATTTTTAATATAAAAAATAAGAAAACCTTAAAAAACAGCATTGAATGAGAAGGTGTGTCTAATATTTTGACTGGTACTGTATACACTTTATATACTATGGAAATTATGCTTCACAATAGTGTTATGAATTAAGTAAATGTTCATTACTTTAGTTTAAGGGCCTCAAAATTATTTATACAGTATACATACTGATATGTGGGGTTCAGAAAAAGGTGTCTTTCCAATAGGTATATATATATATATATATATATATATATATATATATATATATATATATATATATATATATATATATATATATATATATATATAAATATATATAAATATATAACAGTGTCAAAATTGAAGCAAATATTTATCACTTTAGATTAAGGGAAACAAATTTATTCAAGAAGATGGAAAAACACTTAACAGACAAATGCTATCCTGTTGTTACCAACTGTTTTAATTGTAGTGATTTTAGATGGGCAGGGAAATGTGTGCACAATATATTAAAAATAATCCATTTAACATGGATTAATGTTGTGTCAATATATTGTGTCAATTATTTCAAAAAAACATCCTTATATGATGTTGCATGCACTGGCATAAGCTGTTCATAAATATTAGTCTTTTTATATTAATATTGCTTTATTCAATGCTTATGAATGTGTTATAAAGACACTGTATATGTAACTTTCAAATAAAATGCTGGCTGTTTGTTTTTTAAACTGAAAAAGAGCTGAAAGAGCTATAGAGGCGCTCTGGATCTATTTTGGGTTGAGTGTAAGTAATGAAACGTGTGCTACAGCTGGTAAACACTTGCCTACAGGCGAATAGCTAGCTGTACCCCTGGCTGCCTAAAGGTGGCATTATTTACTCCTGAAACACAACATACAGGAAAGAAAGAGAGAGAGAGAGAGAGAGAGAGAGAGAGAGAACATTAAGAACTCTCACAGAGAACACTGTACAACACTGTAATCACAATAGTCAGTCTGTGATTCGCAGGCTGCACCATCACCATCATCATCACCATCATCATCATCTTCAGTAATTATGCTTTGAGGCCGAACGCAGGTTCCTTTGAGCACTCGAGGTCTTTATGATGTCATTCAGTCATTACCTTTTTATGTGCCGAAGGCGATAACTCATCAAGACGACGAGTGCTGTTAGCAGTTAACATGCTCTCCAAAGATTTACAGTTCAAACAGCAAATTAATGTCATTTTTAATAGAGAGAGGGAATGGCCGGCAGTGGCTGTGACATTGCTAAAACCGAGAGGGCTCGGTTGTTGGCCATTAGTTCGAAAGAGCTATTTGCCCACCACTGACTTTGAAAAGTCAAATTAGCTGAGTTTAAGACAGTTTTAAAAGGTTAGCAAAGGTAAAATAGCCTATACAGTCTGTGCTGCCTGTGTTTACTGCGTCACTCTGCAGTCTTTAATGATTATCTTTTAATTTTCTTGGTCCGAATCAGTTAAAGAGTTAGTTTTCCATATTGATTTGGTTTGTTTTCACACAGGCAAAAACCTAAACACATGGAACAGAGGCATGCTGTGAACATGTTGTCTCCTCTGATTGGTCAGAAATGTCTGGCATGAGAGCAAGAAAGTAAATACACACTGTAAAAGTAAGTTAACAGCAAAAAAAAAAAAAAAAATAGCCAATAACGATTGTGAACTCACTGTGGAGAAAGATTAATTCCTAAAATAGAGAGGCTCGGTTGATGGCCATTAGTTTAAGACAGCTATTTGCCCACCACTGACTTTAAAAAGTCAAATCAATTGAGTTTGAGAATCGTTATGGCTTTCTTTAGGTTTATGACTGGAATTGTAGATGTGTATTAGCATGTTTTTACACACGTAGTTAATTTCCTTGGTCCGAATCAGTTAAAGAGTTAGTTTTTCATATTGATTTGGTTTGTTTTCACAGAGGCACAAACCTACATGCACCAAAATGAGGCACACGGTGAGCATGTTGTGTCCTCTGAATGGCCAGAACTGTCTGGCATGAGAGCAAGAAGTTAATGTACACTGTTAAAGTAAGTTAGCAGCTAAAAAGTTGCCAAAAAGGATCGTCACTGCCTGAGGAGAAAGATTAATTGCTAAAACCAAGAGGGCTCAGTTGATGGCCATTAGTCTGAGAAAGCTATTTGCCCACCACTGAGTTTGAAAAGAGTTTCAGACAGTTTTAAAAGGTTAGCAAAGGTAAAATAGCCTATGCAGCCTGTGTTAACTGTTTCTGTTTTTGATACTGATTGTTGAATATTTGACACATTTCAGGCCTCACTGCTTAAAAGTGGTTTTTCTTTTTTTCTGTTTTTATGTGTCCTGCCTTGTCAAATTTAATAAATTAAATGAAATTAAATTATATATATATTTTATACAAAATATGGAATAAACTCTACTCAAAAAAGTGAGATCAAATTTAAGTATATTATATATCTTACTTTTAAGCGTATTATTGGGTAAAATGTGGTAGATTTGATATTTTTTCGCCTGGTGTTTATTCTCACAACAAAGCAGTAAATTCCTGGGAAATGTCTTAAATCTAACCACCTGTTTTTACCTCATATGTCACTATTGTAAATACAGGTAGCAGCTATTTTCATAGGACATCCTAAGATCCACTGCGTTTTACAGCTTTACAGTGGAACTTTGTAAAACAGTTATTTCCTGTATGAATTTTACAGTGAAGCACGAAGGTTCTGTGTTCCAGACCAGTGCATATAGTTGTGCAGTTTCTTTCACAGTGAACTGCGATCAGTATGAAAACAGTTTAGCATGGAGCTACAGCAAAGATAGTGTTCATTTGTGTCTTCAGTTATAATCTGGGTAGTAAATCAGAGTTAACTGCACCTGAACAGCCGGGTCAGACTGAAGTCGGATTACGTTTTCCCCATAAACGTACTGGACGACCATATAGTGCTGGTGTGATAACACCAGGTAAAACACAGGTACTGCCAGCATACTGACACCCCACCCCCCCCACACACACACAGAGCTCCACTGGGAACAGGCTTCCAGTGCAGCTTAATCATCGCCTTTATTTACCGGCGGGAATAAGGACTGATTTATTTTTCATGACTAATCATCAACTGACCCACTTAAAGGGAATTTGGGGATTCTTGGCTTTTTATGTGAACATGCTGCTTTTGCTGAACACCACAGACCTGGGTCAATATCTTTATAATGTGCTTTTTGTGTCTAAATTTCATACTAACACTGTGTAACAATACATTATTCAAGTTGTTAACTCTGATTGAACACATTGTTACAAATATTGAGAAATATTAGGGTTCACTTTATAGTACTTTTACATTATAGTACATTTTTTTCTTATAGTTTTCTTGGATATGAGTGATTTTTATTTTTAGTTTTGTAGATGCTTTTAGATCATTTAGGCATTTAAATGATTAATTTAGCAATTATCAGAAAAATATCAACCTGCTAAAATGTGTCCAAGAATTTCTTGTCCACCCTGTCTTAAAGGGATATCTCCATCCCTTTAAGGATGTAACCATTGATTTTAGTCACGTTAGAACCTTGAAACTATTTTTTGCATTTGCAAAATGCAATTCATACTCCAACTAGGTCAACCACGTTTTTATCAATAGCCAGTTTTTGTTGAGATTGTCCACCCTGTCATTGTCCACTCTGTTGTGTAGCTGGATATAACAGGGTATGCGCATGCATGACAGGAAATAAAACATGATAATAAAAAGTAATAAACATTTTGAATAAAGTTTTGAAGTTTTAGAGGTCTAAAGGCACAATATTATGTTATTCAACCACCCAAAGCTTCAGCATGCACTGCTACTGAGAGCTGTTTTCAATGGTAATAGTGGCTGTGTGCCAGTGAAGCTTAAGCCACACATGATGCAGTTAAACAGAGCTACTCCCCACAGCTTAGTGGTAATTTTAATTACATGTATCAGCCATGTTTACCAAGCTCACACTGTACTGATACCCATCTCAGTAACATCAGAGGCCAACCACACTTCACAGTTCAGATTTTATGTCACATGACACATCAAAACAGAATTAGAATTTAATCAAACAGTAAAGGATGATTTTAGCCAAAATCTCCTCTTGTAGTAAAGCAGTAATAGTCCCCCATCAGTGCACACTGGACACTGTCCACAAGACTCTGCTCACAGGTGATTGGTGGACTATCCTCAGTCAAGTGTGCTTAAAAACTCCAGCAGCACTTCTGTATCTGATCCACTCATACCAGCACAACCACTCTAACACCTCATACACCACCACCATGCCAGTATCAATCACTGCAGTGCTCTCAGCACTAACAAACCACCTCCCAAATAATACTGTATCTGCTCTGTGGTGGTGGGTAATAAAAATACAGAGAAATAGATACAGCATGATCAGATGAACTGAACAATTGGACAGTGAGACTGAATATGACTTCACTGATTCTTAACAAAGCAATATTTAATTAATTATGATGATTTAAATTAAATCTTTCTTTCTCTGTTTTTCTCTTTCTTTCTTCCTACCTTTTTTAGTTTTTCTCTTACTTTCACTCTTTTTCTCTTTCTGTCTCAATTTTTCTTTTCTTTCTTTCTTCCTTTGGTTGTTTTCCTCCTACTTTGTCTGTTTTTCTTTTACTTTATCTGTTTTTTCTCTTTCTTTCTCTTTTTTCTTCCTTCCTTTCTCAGTTTTTCTCTTATTTTCTCTTTTTTTTTCTTTCTCTGTTTTTCTTTTTTTTTCTTCCTACCTTTTTAGTTTTTCTCCGACTTTCAGTCTTTTTCTCTATCTGTCTCTGTTTTTCTTTTCTTTCTTTCTTCCTTTGATCGTTTTCCTCATACTTTGTCTGTTTTTCTTTTACTTTATCAGTTTTTTCTCTTTCTTTCTCTTTTTTCTTCCTTCCTTTCTCAGTTTTTCTCCTACTTTTACTCTGTTTCTCTTTCTTTCTCTGTTTTTCTTTCTTTTTTTCTTTCCTCCTTTGGTCATTTTCCTTATACGTTGTCTGTTTTTCTCTTGTTTTATCTGTTCTTTCTTTGTTTCTTTCTTTCTTTCTTTCTTTCTCTTTTTGTCTTCCTTTCTTTCTCAGTTTTTCTTTTACTTTCACTATTGTTTTCTTTCTTTCTCTGTCTTTCTTTTCTTTCTTTCTTCCTTTGGTCGTTTTAATCATACTTTTTCTGTTTTTCTCTTACTTTATCAGTTCTTTCTTTCTTTCTTTCTTTCTGTCTTTCTTTTTCTTTTTTTCTTTTACTTTCACCATTTTTCTCTTTCTTTCTATGTTTTTTCTTTTCTTTCTTTCTTCCTTTGGTATTCCTCATACTTATTCTTTTTTCTCTTTCTTTCTCTGGTTTTCTCTTACTTTCTCTGTTTTTCTCTTTCTTCCTTCATTAGTTTCTTTCTTTTTTTCTTCCTTCTTTCCTTCCTTCCTAGTGGCACTGCTCCAATACAAAATGCTGCAGCTGCTGCTACTTAAATCAGAAACAAAGCTTCATAAAGAGTGACTCAGTATGTGGCTGGGGCGCGTTCATTGTTTGGTTCATAGCTTATAACAACAGCAGCCAGCAAGAGTCTGACCTACTGAGGAAAGCTTAGATTTTAATCCAAAATAACAGAATAGCTCACAGTATAGTGTAATAATATTAATTACAATGGCATTTTATAATCCCTGGCATGTTTTGGACCCCTGGCAAGCTCCGGACCTCTTGAATCATTCAGAGCTCCCTCATGCATTATGATGCTCTGATGTAAACAGAGCTACAAACAGCCGACCGCACACAAGTACAAAGCCGGAGAGCTGTTCTCAGAATCATTCCACTGCTGCAGAAACAGATGTTGTTGGCAAAAACATGTATTGTTTAAGTATGCGTGTGCGTGTGTGTGTGTGTGTGTGTGCTGAGCTTTTATTCCTGGTTTGATCAAAATGATCTCTGTTTGTTTACTGTTGTTCTGAGCTGGGTCATGAGTGTGTGTGTATGTGTGTGTGAGTGTGTGTGTGTTGTCTCATCTAACCGCAGGTGGAGGTGCAGTGAAAATCCCCCTATATGCCCCTATGTTACTCTATGGGTCTCACCATTTCTATCTCTCTCTCTCCCTCTCTCTCTCTCTCTCTCTCTCTCTCTGGTGCTGCAGCTGATCAGTCTGAACCCTCTCCCCTCGCTGATCCGCTTAACACTATCCAATCCCAGTCAATCCCACAGTGAAGGACCACCGGACCACTCTGATCACTCTGCAGTGAGGCTTTAACAGCTGTAGTATTTTTAGATCATCATGGCAGAGCATTCTTTCTGGAACGGATAGCAATTACTCAACACATATGTGACTGAATGGAGGTTATGAATGACAATTGACCTATCCATATCTCTCACATATGCATGCTATCACTGTGAGAAATTGTAAACCATAATAGAGGGTGAGTTAAAGGTCGAGAGGACAGCCATTTATTTCAGAAATGAAAGGGAAAATGACATATATTTATGAATACCACAGTAAGTAATGGTTGATGGGGGCCTATCTTTTTTAAGCTACAGTGGTATGAAAAAGTGAGCAGCCCCAGTGCAACTACAACTTTATCACTGATTCTTGAACATTGATCTCAAGAATCTGCTGATATTGACTGAAATCCACACCAACCTCAACTTTAACACGATTCCCAGTACCTTTACTGAACACACAGCTCCACAGCATGATGGAACTGGCACAAATTTGACTGTGGTTAGCAGTAAAGTGTTTATCTTGGAATGCTGTGTTCTTTTTCCGCCATGCATAAATAACCGCCCTCCAAATAAATAAAATTGTACTTTAATCATTCCACAGCACATTATTCCAAAATGAGCTGGCTTGAGCAAATGTGCTTTAGCTTTAGCATACCTCAAGCGACTCTGTTTGTGGCATGTGCGCAGAAAAGGCACTTCTCAAATTTCTAAACAACCAATGATTTATACTGGAAAATCATACAAATGATCAGAGTTTCCCAAACATTTCTGTACCAGTGTGTCCAGAACTTGGGCGCCGTTTTGAAAGCCACCATATTTAATTTCTCAATTAAAAATGGGGGATGTCCTATTAAATTGAATAAAATCATTTGGATTTTTTTTTTTTTACATTGAATTTAATATTAAGCTATACAAACCTTAATCTGAATTTTCATTTCAGACCATCTGATCTGTTCCTTTTACCACAGTCTGGGCCAAAAGGCCCAAATTGGTCAAACAAAAATCTGCTTTATTTGCTGTTTAAAACAGTTTTGGAAGGTTTAGTCTTTCAACCCAGTTACATAAAGGTGAGGCAGGCTGTCATCAATCATTATACAATACACTGACATACCAAATTGACACAATATTAGTTCCTGTCCCATGACTTTTGCCATGTCCTATAGAAGTTAAATAATCCTTCAATGACCTGTAGAATATGAAGAGGGAAAATCCTGCATTAAATGTAAATTTGATTTCTACCAGAGTTGCTGCAGGAACAATCAGACCTCAGTTCAACTCCCATAATTAATGCTGCCTTGCCATGAGCACGGTGTTCAACCTCTCTTACTCTCACAAGATGACACACAACTTATACAGGGTAAATGTTCCTAAGCCTTCTTCTGAGGTAATTGCATGACAGTAATACACCATATCTATCCTTATATTGTAACCTACCGAAAAGACACCCACAATAAATATATATGTAAAATATGAAAATAATATAATTCTCTAGTTTTTCTAGCTAATTTGATGTTTTCCAAAATATTCTTCATATATTCTTTCAACCTTTGAAAAAAAATGTAATTGCTGTCAGTGTGATGTAGTTTATTTCCCATGAGGCCTGCTCTTCACATTTCCATGCTGTGTGCCCGTGTGTATGTGTGTGTGTGTGTGTGTGTGTGTGTGTGTGTGTGTGTGTGTGTGTGTGCGTGTGTGTTTGTGTGTGCGTGTATGTGTGCTGCTGCTGCGTTGTGTACCGTTGTCCCTCTGCTCTTGCTGAATCACCTGCTAAAGTTTTCTCCTGCTCTGCCCTCTTTTCTAAATCAGTCTCTCCAGGGCAGCGAGGCCACGTTACACACAGTGTCCTTTCTCTCCAAATTTCACACACATCTAAACACACACACATTAGCATAGCTCTGAGAGAGCAACTGACTAATAAATGTCACCGTGTTGAAATGTTATTCATCTCCAGAGTATGATATTCCAGGTAGGACAGATATGTGCTGAGGTTGAGAATAGTCCTTACAAAAATTAAACACGTACAACTCAAATCATCTGAAATTGTGAGCAAATTTGAGTATCAAAGTTTAAAAAGCAGCCAGTATTTGAAGAAATAACACAATTATGACAGTTATTGTACTTTAAAATAACAGCTTTTAAAATCATTCTGATTCATTTTCTATATCATTAATATGATTTTCCTTTAGAAGTCATTGGTTGTTCAGATCATGAATTTCAGTTAAAAACATAGTTGAGGAACACAGTAATATTTGAGAAGTAAGAGAGCAATAATTATTAAAACTAAACAAGGCAGGTGCATAAATTTGAGCACCCCAACAAAAAATCACATCAATATTTAGTAGATCCTCCTTTTGCAGAAATGACAGCCTCTAAACTCTTCCTATAGCTTCCAATAAGAGTTTGGTTGAAGGTATTTTGGATCATACATCTCCAGTTCAGTCAGGTTTGATGGTTTCTGAGCATGAACCGCCGCTTTAAATCACACCACAGATTTTCAATAATATTCAGGTCTGGGGACTGAGATGATCTGAGATGATCATTGCAGAATATTGTACTTGTTCCTCTGCATGAATGCTTTAGTAGATGTTGAGCAGTGTTTAGTGTTTAGGGTCGTTGTCTTGTTGAAGTATCCAGCCCCGGCGCTTCAACTTGAACTTTATCACTAATTCTTAAACATTGTTCTCAAGAATCTGCTGATATTGAGGGGAATCCATGTGACTCTTAACTTTAACAAGATTCCCTGTACCTGCACTGATCACACAGCCCCACAGCATGATTAAATGATGATGGAACCACCACCAAATTTTACTGTGGGGAGCAGTAAAGTTTTGTCTTGGAATGCTGTGTTCTTTTTCAACCATGCATAAATAACCATCCTCCAAATAACTCAATTCTAGTATTTATCAGCTGGCTTGTCCAAATGTTCTTTAGCCTTAGCACACCTTAAGAGACTCTGTCCAAGTGTACCCTAGCTTTTTCATCCCACTGTACATGCCGCAGCTTCAGTAACATATGATTGTGCAGGATCTACAGGCCCAGCTTTAACATATTTAGGCAAATATGCCATAGGATGCCATACACAACCTGTATGTTTCCATTGTGCCCATTGGTATCTCATCTTATATCCAGACTAGCAACTGCAGTTATTTATCATGCAGTTATGTGTTCTACTCTTATCTAACTAGAGCAGTGCCATCGACCTGTCATCATGTTTCTGTCATTGAGTTAATAAAATTGTAAAATATTGTTCAGGGCCCAACACTCTCTAAATATCTATTACCATTTCAGAAGAAAACACGACTCTCTCGACCCGTCTCCATGTTGACTGCCCCCTACCTGACATGTACAGAGTCTTTAAAATACAAAAGTTTCTCCAATGCATCACATGACACTTCTCATTGTCTATTGATAGCTATGTTTACCAGGGGAAATGTGTTTAAGCTTAAAAACCAGAGGAGTGTGTTAGCTTAAAGATACTAAAGATCCTGTTTTTTTAAGCTAAAGATTCTCTTTGAGGACATGCATACATTTTTAACAAAAAACAGGATATGGTTCCTGTTATAGAAACTTGTCGTGGAAAACCCAAATCTTAGCATTGTCACAGTTCCCTTTCAGGCCACACTCTAGAATATGTCCTTATTTGAAAGAGGACGAATAAGAAGCAAGAAAGGAATCATTTTCCCAACATAATGTATGTGCTTGTTCTATTAGAGAAGTATAATTTCTTAGTGTAAAATTAGGAAGAAAAAAAAAAAGTCTGTATCATCCAATAATCAAAATTGCAGTATCGTTATTGATATCGAACATGAAAAAGAGATTTTATTACATGCAACCCTAGTACTAAACTAACCCTGATTCCTAGCTCTGTGTTGTCACCTGATTCAAAAGAGTAAAGGCAGTAATAATAGCAAGGCCAGGAATCTGCTGGTAATGTAATTCAGCAGATTGCACTGATGCACTAGTCTGATGTCAGCCTATGTCTTCACTCTTGTCTCTACATTTCTGAGGCACATTCCTCTGGCAGTGTCGGTGACACCGGTGTCGGTGTGTCACGCTGAAAAGAATCTGAATGACGCTCGGCTTGCGGGGACTCGTTATTGGCCTTTTGAAGTCCAATTGAACAGCTCCAGCGTGTGCGCTAAAGCCTGGTCTAGTGTAAAATCTAATGAAATTCTTCCAGGCTGAACGCTGGAGACGGCAGGCTGGCAGCGAGAGGCTGTATGAATGTAGACTTCCCCTACGCACTGCTCTCGTTAGATCAGTAGCAGTGTGTGGATCTCTTTTCAAACCGCTAATGCGTGTAGGAGTGGTCTTCCTTCACATACTCACACTCACAAAAGCTGCAGCACAAGAAGGATTCCACAGAATTAGCGAATGTCTAGACGAGAGCATCGCTAATCAGGTTTACGTTCGAAAGGACAAAAAGAGCCTACTGTCCCTGTCATATCAAATCTTTATACGTCCTGTTTTCTTTCTTGTTCTTTCTTTCTATTCTTTGAACTGTAGGAAAACGTGAGCTGCCTGTTATATAGGTTGAACATTTACTGACAAAGGAACCACTTAAAATGAGCCAGATGTACATTACCCATCAAAAGACATCAAAAGAACACTCTACAGTACAACCAACACTGCATTTATTAAGACCACACACACACACATACACACAATACACTTACAGTGACATGAAAAAATATGTGCCCCCTTATATTGTTCATATTATCAAACAAACTTTAACATCAAACAAATACAGTATAACCTGAGTAAATATATATAAAAAAAACACTTTTCAAATGATTATTTCATTTATTAAGGGAAAAAAAAAATAAAACTATCCAAACCAAGCTAGCTCCTTGTGAAAAAGTGTTTGCCCCTCCATATAACCTCTTGAGACCCAGTGTCCACATAAGGGGACATTTCATTTCTGCTTCTCTGCACCAAGATACTTAATTTTTTTAAACATTGACCCTTTGGTCCCTCATATGGAGACACTGCCCGTACCATCTAGTGGCCACAACATGACAACATTACACTCAATTGGTTGAAAACCAATTGGCGGGAAGCCCAGTCAAAGGTTTTTACAGCCATTCCAGACAGAAACAAGGGCCAGGTAAAAATTATCCTCCACTTTTATGTTTGAAAAGTAGAAAGCTAACATTTAGTTGTTGCACTAATTTTGTCCTTCTGATCCCAAATGGAAGTGTCTTTTTAAATGTTAAAATAAAACACTGTCCCCACATGAGGACACTGTTTTTTTATTTCTTCAAAAATGACTTCTGTACAAGGACACAGTTTAGTTTTTATACTTCTTAGGTCCTCGTAATCCCAATAGCAAGGAGAAAGTAAAAAATGTCAGGCATATGTCCAGGTCTAAGGAGGATAAATATAAATTAACTGCGATCAATCACATTTTTTAAAAGCTGAGTCCAATTTCACTACTAACCACAACCCGGCATGATTACTGCCAGATCTGTAGAATCAATAAATCACTTAAATAAGTCAGAGGATTCTGGAGGATAAACCCATTTTTTACTGTTTACTACGTAATGCCATGTGTGTCCCTTTATTGTTTTCATGTATTTAATATTATCCAACAATGTAGAAAATAATTTTTAAAAAATAAATTAAGACAAAAAAAAACATTAAATGAGAAGGTGTGTCCAATGTGAGGCTTGTTAGACAGGTGGTTTAATATACAACTCTAATATACAACAATGTAATATGCATTGTTCTTTTATTCTATAAACTACAGACAACATTTCTCCCAAATTCCAAATAAACATATTGTCATTTAGAAAATTTATTTGCAGAAAAAGAGAAATTAATGAAAAAACAAAAATATATATGCAGAACTTTCAGACCTCAAATGATGCAAAGAAAACAAGTTCATATTCATAAAGTTTTAAGAGTTCAGAAATCAATATTTGGTGGAATAACCCTGGTTTTTAATCATAGTGTTCATGCATCTTGGCATGTTCTCCTCCACCAGTCTTACACACTGCTTTTGGATAACTTTCCTGGTGCAAAGATTCTAGCAGTTCAGTTTGGTTTGATGGCTTGTGATCATCCATCTTCCTCTTGATTATATTTTATAGTTTTTCAATTTGGTAAAAATCAAATAAACTCATCATTTGGGATCTTAAGTGATCTCTTATTTTTTTCCTAGAACTGTATGTGTTTTTGACTGGTGCTTTATTTCTATCAGTTATCATTAGTATCATAATGTAACGTAAAAGCACACACACATACACACACACACACACACACACACATTCCTACACATACAGTACACTTATATAATCCACCTTTCTCTGTAATAGAGTGGAGGAAGGACATGAGGTCTGGACTCCACAGCGTGTGCTGCCTTCTGAAGAGTTCTGTGTCTGGACCTCCTATACAGCAGAATATATCACCCTGTCCTATTGATTCCACAATCAAACCTACAGGAGGCACACACACACACGCACACACACACACACACTAACACACACACCCATGCACACAAAACACTTCCAGCGCAAAAGCTTTTCAGCTTGCAAATATGTCAACATCCCTAATTTGCATCCTAATCCAGACCTGGCGTCGGTCCTTTAAACTAACAAAGTGCCGGGCCCTTTTTACCGACTAAAAAAGCATCCCCAGGAAGAATAGTTCAGTGAGAAATCAATTGAATATGATTTATCACTTAACCCAGATGCGGTCAATCAACCAGGACATGTTTGGTATCTGAATTTCTTGCTATTTTTACTTTAAAGTGAAAGATGCATCCCCCTCTCTCTCTCTTTCTCTCTCTCTCTCTCTCCTTCTCTCTCTCTCTCTCTCTCTCTCTCTCTCTCTCTCTCTTTCTTTCTCTCTCTCACACACAGAACACACGTAAACACAATATGCCGTTTTTAAATGAATATTTTGGGGGTTTTTTTTATTAAGTAAGTTTTATTAAGTTGTATTAAGTTGTCTCATGTAATGGGACACACACCTTCCGAAAAGTTCAAGTGTTGTCTAGTCAGTCCACAGAGTATTTTCCCAAAAGTCTTAGGGATTATCAAGATGTTTTCTGGCAAAATTAAGATGAGCCTTAATGTTCTTTTTTTTGCTCAGCAGTGGGTTTCACCTTGGCACATGTAGTCCATTTTTGCCCAGTCTCTTTCTTTGGATGTTGTTGTGGGGTAATTTGTGACCTTTTGGGTGAGCCGCCCCTGCGCTCTTGGGGGTAATTTTGGCTGGCCAGGCACTCCTGGGAAGGTTCACCACTGTTCTTGTTACGCAGCCTGGTTCTCCTTCCACACTACCGGACTCCAGAATTCCCCTGATTATGACATCAATAATAACCCTTCACCTTCACCCAATCACGTTATGCTCCGACGCTCTGATTCACCTGTGTACTAAATTACTTCCGGTTCATTCTTATCTAGATCCTGTATTTAAGGCATCCGTTTGTAAACAAACACCGCGAGGTATTGCCGACTTATGTTGCGTACTAAGCGTTTTCCTGATTACTGTTTTTGCCTTCTCGTTACGACCCTGTTTTCGGATTATCGGTTTATGTCTTTTGTTTTGCCCTTATTGGATTTGTTGTATGGTTGGACTGTTTCTCGGTTTCGAACTCGGACTGTATTTTTGACTACGTCTCTGGTTATCGGTGAGATCATTGTTTACTTGGTTATTCTGTTAGCAGAACATGTTAGCCTTCCTGCTAATAAACCTGTCTGTATTTATAACTCGGCTCGCGTCACTCCTCTCTACCTGGCGTCACAGTTCTACATTTTCACATGTGATTCGCCATAGTCCTAAAACTGTAGAAATGGCCTTAAAACTTTTTTTCCAGACTGATGGATTTTTTAAAAAATGTTTTGGTTCAATAACTGAAATTATTATAATTAGTTATCTAATTATTTAAGTTGTCGTGTAAACAGCAAACTCCGATTTTTTCTTTGAATTAAGACCTAGAAATCCAGGATTTGCTTTTGATTGCTAAAGAGAGCAGGATTTTAGCTCAGTATTTAGATTTTTCACATATGTGTACACTTTGATTTCTTTTGGTTTTCATCAGTTTGCACCTAAACTCAAACAACTAGATAAGACAGAAAGAAAGCTTGTAAAGTTTTTATAGCTTAAACAAGTTGTAAGAAAAGCAGTACTGCATACTATTAGAAACCATAAAGAAATGAATATCAATGTTTGCCAATAAAGTGAGCTGATGTTCACAAAATGACACATCAAAAAGTTTTTGTCACACCTCATTCTGCAACATTATTGACTAGAATAATAAGTAGAAATTATTATGATTATTGCTGGACTCTTGTAAAACCTGGAGTTTTCCCATTGTCTGATTACCCATCCGCAGTCTCATTTTAGTGCTTTCAGAAATCTTATGAAAAGCAGTTTGAACTTATTGTTCAAGTGATAATGTAAACAGCATACTCCAATTTCTTAGAATGGATTAAGACATAAAGAAATCTAATTAAGAAATCTGAGTAATCAGATAGCTCAGTAATCAGATTTCTCATCACATCACCTTCCCCTAATTTCTTTCTGTTGAATTGGTCTGCACACGCGCATAATCATAACAAGTTAAGATAGATGACATAAAGATGATAAAAAGCTTCAATTTGTGCAAAAATGTAAGAGAAATATGTAAAAAAAAGGCAGTGTTGTTTTTTATAATACATGAAAAAAGTGTTTTGTGGGATTACTGGCTGTCTGCAAAGTAGAAATCTTGATTTTTGATGGACGACCAAACTTTTAATCTGATTGCCCTAGTGCAAGAAAACACGTTGAAAAGATTACTGTCAAAATCAGATGTTCTGCATATTATTAAATTAACTCAATGTTTGCTGTTTAATTTATATACATTCATCTTTAACCCTTTAATATCCTCATCCAAGGAAAAGCAATATATATATATATATATATATATATATATATATATATATATATATATATATATATATATATATATATATATATATATATGTATATATATATATATATATGTATATATATATATATATATATATATATATATATATATATATATATATATATATATATATTTGTATTTTCGTTTGTTTATTAGAGCATAAATAACCAGAATTAGTGTCTCTTTGTTTCGAAGACCACCTCTAAATCTACACCTCTATTAAATATTTGAACAAAAAAAAGCATGATACAATCATAACACTAACAATACATACAAAGTTTCATCAAAATGAGCATAGGGATTTTTGGAGAAGGTGGTCACATTTCTGGAAACCTGCTTTGTGACAACATTAATTGTAAAAAGTGCTATACAAATAAATTTGATTTGATTTGATAAAAAGGCATATTATTGAAATGCATATTATTGATTTTTAAGCCTAAAACACGTGCTGATTGGTTGAGATGGCACATTTCAGGTTGTGTTCAGTTCAACACCTTCTTTAATAAGATATAAGGACTCAAATGTGCTCTGCTAAACAGTTAAGCAGAGTTAAAGGGTTAAGGATGATTTAACCATGATGTATTAGCCTGGGAAGAACTGTTAATTGAATTCACAATATATACCTATTAGGGTCTGATTAATACATAGGTTGGCTGGTGAAAATATCACTGATAATTGGAGACTTTTACGGTCAGTGCCTCTCGAGCTCCTGGTGATCGAGCGAAACCTCAGATGATTATACCCCTGGGGGAAACAGTAAAAGTCAAGCTCACTATATGACAGCAATTAGAGATAATTAGCAAAAAGCAAACTGACAAAGATCATCCATGGGTAGCTTCAGCCCTACTTCTACATTTACAACATTCAGCACTGTGAGTTTTCAATGTTTTACAATTGATAATATAGGACAATAAAGCACAGATTTAATAAACACATGCCATTAAAATAAAATATAGACATATATGTGGAGATATTGCTTGTCACCTGAAATTGTATTATTTTAAAATTGCCACAATAATCCACCACAAGCAATTAGAAGTTTAGAATTCATCTTTTGTTTAGTATGATATTAAGGTAATAAAATAATCTAAAATAATAAAAAAAAAAATCAAAGAAAGCCTGGATTCAAGATCTTTTATTTTCTGATATGTGTTGCATGTGAAAGAAACTTCGAGGTTCAAGGTTAGTGAGCTGCACTCACACTCTGAATACAGCCAAGAAATGCAGGCGACAGCCGAAACAAGGATTTCAAGGACAATATCACGTTTTTTCCTTCCAATACCAATGCCAGATTTTCAAGTATCCGCTTATAATGAGTACTGAGACCAATACAGATTCTATAATTACTATTAAACACTGACTATTGACTATTTATAGGTATGTATATGAGAAAAATGTACATTGTTGTTTTTTTTTTTACTGTATGAACTACTGACAACATTTATCCCAAATTCCAAATAAAATGAAGAAAATGAGACATAGTCAAAATAATGAAAAAGATGCAGTGCCTTCAGACCTCAAATAATGCAAAGAAGACAAGTTCATATACATTTGGAAACAACAACACTAAACATCTCAAGAGGGTGAAATAACCCTGATTTCATGTATTTCCGCATGCTCTCCACAGTTCAGCTGGCCTATTTGATCTATCTATCTATCTATCTATCTATCTATCTATCTATCTATCTATCTATCTATCTATCTATCTATCTATCTATCTATCTATCTATCTATCTATCTATCTATCTATCTGTCTATCTATCTATCTATCTATCTATCTATCTATCTATCTATCTATCTATCTATCTATCTATCTATCTATCTATCTATCTATCTAAAACACCACTACAAAAAAATATCAGGGCTTTACCAGTGCTTTGTTTTAGCATTTTAAATTTTATTTATGTGAAGAACCTTAAAAAAGCATGCACATTCTGTGCCACAATGCCATTAGGTAATTCTACAGATGTCCACTTTTTGGCAAAATGTCTTAATTTTCGTTTCTTAGATTTAAACTACATTATTAAATAACAACTTATTTTCTTTTTGCATACACATAAATGGTAGCTGTCTATTTTTATTCTTTCTTTTTGTGCATTTATTTTAATATTGTTGCTACCAGTGACAGTAACCCCAGTGACCTTTTTTTTTCTTTTTTTTTTTAAATACATTTTACAAAATCTGCAACTGGCCATTAAACCACATGTTTCAATCATTATATATTGGCTCAAATATGTTATTTAATCCATTTCAATATTGTTTCAACATTCAAGTGTTGAAGGCCGGTTTTGTGCCAGCTGGGGTTGTAGGATAAAGATTACTGTGTGAAAGTCCCTGAGGACATTCTCATGAGCGTTTGCACTGACAGTGGCGACAGTATTATGCTTAGCTCTATTCACTCTCATATTTCATATTTCATGCAGCGACTGCATTTCCATCCATCCATCCTCAATAGAATTTGAGAATGTATAGGATCCTGTTGAGGGACCATTTAAAGCCTGGAGGCCACATGTCCCTGAACTGTGTGAAACATAGAAAGCCCAGCCCTGCCACTCTTTTACTGAGTGAAAGGTAGAAGCCGGTATAGACAGCAAAACTCGAATTTACACAAATTCGGCCTTTTGATCTCAGAGATGGAATCGATAATCTATACTTCTGAGGTGGCTGAAAAGTTTTTCTGTCTATTTTCTTTATAATAATCTTACATCACTGTAGTAAAGCTGAGAATAAGGAAAGTTACCCACCACTACCAATGTGACTCAACATTGGATCTCAGAAAGACAACAGTAAAACAAGTACAACATGAACATACCCCCAGGTATGGGGTATGGTGAAGAAGTGGTGGCAAATTAAAAAGCAATTACTGCAAATGGAAGTAAAACTACTTTTTCATCCCTCCATCCAACCATTTTTTTAATTGTATGGTGATGTAAAATGCTAACTGTAGGATAAAGAGGTGGAATTAATAATCTAAACTTCTGAGGTGTCTGAAAAGTTTCTGATGTTATTTTTTTCCGTTATTTTCTTTCATAAATTGTGGTTGGTACTCAAAAAAGAATAAGGCTCCGTCCACACAAAGCCAGACATTTGTTTTTCTCTCCATTTTGGCCTTCCGTCACTGAAAATGGAGGTTTTCGAAAACACCTTCCAAGGTGGAGAATTGTGTTTCCAAGGTGGATTATTGTGTTTATCAATAATTATAGGTTCAATATAGACACCCAATATGCCATTTTAAAGCTTAGAATCTCTGTTTTTCAGATATCTAGCCGATTTAGCTGTTTATTCTTTCATAAAATCAACAATTAGAGCAAAATATGCCTTGTTTGTTAGAATTATGATTATAATTTCCATATTTGCGTTTTTCGTACGTCCATATTTGATCCGATGTGAACATGTTATACATCATTCGAACTGTCTGGCTCTCTGGATTATGGAACAGTAAACCTTTTTAGAATGTCAGTTCCTGAATTAGGGCCGAAAGAGTGCTTATACTTTTTAGCGCAGCTTTAAAAACAGGCTCTCTGATCAGCCGGGGTTATTCCAGGACACCTGCTCAATTCAGTAAAGGCTTGTAAGTAATATTAATTCATAAAATTGCCTCTGAATTATTTAATATTAGATTAAAAAGCCTTAAGATTTGAGTATGTAATTTCAGGCGGAAATTGGTAAAATTAGGCTTGGATCTTAAGAGGTTAACAGCACCCTGGATATACTGACCATTATACAGACCAGCTACACCAGCAAAGTCACAATACATAATTTACTGTTACTGGATCTCCTCATCCAGCCTATTTACTCATCACCAGCCTCTCTGGATTTTACAGCGGGTCAGTGATGTGGGTTAACGTTATAGTGATTTGTTTATAGATTCTGATTAAGTTTATTATGCAGTGAAAAAATAAGATGTTAGGTGTTTCTGGCTCGTTGTTTTAGTACATTTAGCTACAATGCACCAGTGAGCTGGAATTCACTACAGGAAACTCTAAAGCTCAGCTCACTCGTGTCACTAAATCATTTTAAACATTTAATATCTAAAGACCTTCAGACAGCCTGTACCTGTTTTACTTAGTCTTATTTATTCTTAATTGTTTTTTTTATTTTAGTTTTTTAGTTCTTTTAGTTTTTATTTCCTTTTTTTAATTTGTTTCCTAAAATTTAGTTTTAGCTAATTTTAAGTCATTTTTGTATTAATCTTATTTTCTTTTTATCTTAAATTTTTTTATCACTTAAACCATACGTTATTATAATCATTAATTTTATTTTTTTTTTCTATTTTATTCTAATTCTATTTTTATTTTTTGTATCTATTTTTATATTTTATTTACTGTTATTTTAAAATAATAAAATGTAACTATTATTTTCTCTGTCATGTCAATCCCTGTTTTTGTAAATGCTCGGCTACATTGAAAATGAGGGTTGCCCTCAATGTACATCTGAGTCGAAATAAAGGTTGATTGATTGATTTATAAACTACATTAAGATTTGTCCTTATAACAGGCTTCAGTGTAAAGAAAACCCACACTAAGCATTTTTAAGTGTTTTAAACTCCGTGGTTCTTCAGTTATTTCAGATATTTCTGAAAACGCTGCTCATGTGGACAAAATCCTCAGTTTTTTTAAAAAATAACCGGATTTGTGTGGACGGGGCCTAAAAGAGAAAAAGACAGGAATAAATAAAAAGGAGAGCACAAAGAACCTTTTTTTTTTGTGGGGGTCTAAGCCTTTAGTTTATGTGCCTCAAAGGGAGACGAAACTTATATTTCATTTACTCTCCAAAGTACAGGATGACAACAACCTGTCATCTATCTTGCTTTCATCAGTAAAAAAACGCGACGTTTTTATGAAGAAGACAAATCACGAGATGTGATCTAGAGCAAATGGAGGTAAGCAGAGGCAGAGAGGCAGCGTGGAGATTTGACACTAATCTTTATGCCTTGTGCATTTGGATGCTGTTTCTTTTTTTTCCAGTCAGGGCAACTGCTGTTTTATTTACTTGCTCTATTTTTGCTTTTCCCCCTTGTGATTCTTTACGGCGATGTGTTGACAAACGGAATTCCAAATCACTACCAAAGCATTTTATGACTTCAAAGATTTAATAACAGTGGGGTACGCTCACATTATGCCACCGAGAATGGAAGCGTGTGTATTATACATATAAATATATAAATATATAAATATAGATATATGGGCTTGTGTGTACCGGGAAGCAACATGCTATTCTTGGTATTGTTGCTTTTTTTTTTTTTTTTTTTTTACTTCCTACAGATGTGTGCGCCTCCAGGAAAATATGAAAATATGAGAGAAAACTGAGATATTCACAGAGATGCCTTCAATTATCTTGTTATGTAGGGTGCGCTGGAGGTTCTGAATCATTAACCAATTGCTTATTGTCACTCATGTCTGTATTTTTGGCCCACAAAGCGAAGAAAAAAACTAATAAATAAACTAACAAACAAACAAAGAAAACAACAAATAAAAAAGAAAAGAAAGAAAAGAAAGAAATAGTCCAACAGGAAGAATACTGTGGTCTGCATCTGTTGTTGTGTTAAATTGTAAAGAAAATCAAGAGATCAGAAAAAGAAAAAAATATGTTTAATTGCTAATTGTACATTTTCGTTCCTTAGAAATCAAAAGAAAAATGTGTTCACAATGTTTTTTTTTTGCTCAGTGTTTCAGACTTTTTTTTGATCAGCGCGCCAATTTTGCTTCCAGAAAAGCAGATTATAAATGACAAGGACTGATTAGATGTGTTTATCTTCTTGTAAATGCCTGTTTGACAAGAATGCTACACTGTAATACTGTAGTGCAGTAATTCCCTTTAATTTTTTTTGTTTTTTTACTTTGAGCCAGTATGTTCTTTTGTAAAACTAAGGCTAAAACTAGTTTCTACGTTCTGTCATTTCGTGCCTGGTCTCTAGGTCATTGACTTTGAGAATTTGTTCCCTCCTTTTCTATAGAGATAAATAAATAATGTGTCTCAGACTGCCTTCCTTGAGTTTATAACCCAGTCTAAAGCACCCGAAGCAAAGTAGATTTTTCCACTGGATACCCAGTTTATCCAGTCAGTATAATGTTTAAACAGTAAAAGAGCACTTTATTTATATTGCTACAAAACAATTTACATTTACATCAAATATACTAAACTGGAGCTCAGCTCTCTTTGATCTGAACCAAAGCTTTTCAGATCAATGGATCGCCTCCACTCTCAATGTGTATCAAATGAATGATGTTAAAAGCATTTACTCTGCTTTTATCAAAAGACATGTTAAATTTGTCAATTCTATGAGTATCATTGGGTAAATCAAATATGCTGCTATAGTTGGTAACTTGTGGAATATAAAGTAGATCATGGTTTTGGGTACTCATGAATGTTCTTTCAGGGTATTCCTATTAATATTCTGTTTAAGAATGTTTTAGCAATCGATATATAGTCTAAGTCAAGACCAAGACCGGGATATATTGAGTCTGAATCAAGACCAGAACTTTTAATAGTCAAGTCTATAATCAAGAAGAAGACCAGAGGCCCTATCTTATACCCTGTGCAAGGCATGTAGCAATGCTCATTGCTATCTTAACCCCCAACAGACAACAGTCTATTTTCATGCCTTGTTACTGTGCTGTTTAAACAGCAAAGACACTTATGAATATAACTACACTGATGTGAAGTGTGTTTAGATAAATTTCTGGCATATTGGCGTATTGCTATTTTGGCAACAGAAGACACAGGTGCACCATAGACTGATTTGAACCCTGACAGCAGTCAACAATCGGCTGGTTATTCCTATCTTGGCAATCTAAACAAAATACTAAATAAAATTCTGAATGTATAGTCTTTAAATATATTCACACCTAGGATATATTTTCAAGAATGGTTAGACTTGAGTGTAAATGAGTTGAAAGCATAAGAGTATTGATGATAGTTCATTACATGGATTATTACTTTGACAAAATATTTTTTTTTTATAATCACACCTCTAGGATACATGTAGATTATTAAAAACCTGACACTCAGAGCAGACTATGCCTTTCAGTATATTAATCAGGACACACAATGTAAACTATATACAAAAATGTAAACTTTTTAGTCTAAATAACTAAAAATGTTTAGTGCAAAATAAATACTTATTAAAAAGTACTATATAAGTAGTGCGCACACCATACCTAGCTTTAGTTTGAGTAAAGCAGGTATTTTCACACTTTTTCTGTGGACACTTTTGAGTTTGGTTTGAAACATCATATAAATATGTTTGAAGCACTAAAGGTAAATAATATTGGTTGGGGAAGGAGATTTATCACTTTTTTAGGTGTTTTTCTCAAAGGTTTCTAGTAGATGTTTTACTGCACTGGGATGTCATCGCTTTATTTTTAGAAAGAGTAAGTTCCGCCCTTTCTAACCATATATGGATTATGTTTATGGCTGAAGGGATTCCTGAGTAATTAAGCTGATTAAGCTAAGCAATTATGGATGGAATCCGTCTGTAGGGTTCTAAGGGTTAATTTTAGTAAGCATTTGTGGTAAATTTATTTATTAGACACAAATGGGTTAAAACTCCCACCTAAAGTCAATATGTTGTGGATGTGGCAGCTTCTGTTCTCTTTCTGACTCACTCTTGCGTTGTGTTTCTGCCTGTTGAGATCCAGCGCTCATCACAAGTACAGAGAAACAACAGCGTGTGCTCTAGGCACGCATGCTGGGAGCATTAAGAGCAAAGCACAGGAAAACATATGGCAACCGAGAGCAGTTTCCAGCCCAGCGTGTCTCTTTAGTCATGCTTACAGAGACGAACATGTCATCTGGCTTCTCCAAGAACTGTAAATAAGAATATGATATGCCTGCAAACAGCCTGTAATCCTGCAGATTGCCTGCTTAAAGCATATACGCCCTGCATTCGGTATTAAAGGATCTGCATACATTACTGAAAGTTCACTGACAATTAATTGCAAACATTAAATATTTGTTACATTCGCTGTCAGATAGCTCTGTGTACACTGTAATGAGCTGCAGGCACACTGACCAAATGGTAAATAATGAGTGGGCCTGATCAAATATAGACCTCGGAAAGGTTCAGCTTGTTATATTATGAACAGTGACAGACTAGAAAAGCAGAGCACACCTGCTGTATTCTCAAAGTTTAACACATACGTTTATATTTTATATAACCATATATTTTATATAGCATAACTTTCCAAATCTGCCTGTAACTTACAAGATATCTCTATGAAACAAATTAAACAGTATACAACATTTTTTACATTTTGAAAAGCTTTAAAACGTGATTATGTGTGTTGGTCAAATTAACTAATATTATCATGTTGAAATAACTCCAACCAGTACAAATCAATACAATGTCTTGAAATGTCTTTTTTTAATCTGAAATCTTTAAAAAAAATGTTTGTTAAGCCCAAAGCTCCTTCCTCAGTCTTCCTGGCACCATATACAGCTCTGGAAAAAAGGAGACCAATTAAAAAATATGAGTTTCGTTGACTTTAGCATTTTTTTTTTTTTTTACCAAAAACCTCTGGAATATAATCAGGAGGAAGATGGATTGTCTCAATCTATCAAACCAAACTGAACTGCTTGAATTTTTGAACCAGAAGTGGCATGAAGTTATTGTTACACCTTAGCCCATGTCTGTGTTTTGTTTCGCCCTCATTTGTTCCCTAGTGCTCCTCCCCTCTGTTTTCCTGTCATGTGTTCACAGCCACGTGTTTCTGTTGTGTATCTGTCACGTCTTAGCCCTGCCCTAACCATCAGTGTTCTCACCTGTGTCTTATCTGTAGCCCTGCCCCCTCATCAGCCCTGCCCAGGTGTTCCTCCTGTATTTAAGCCCCTCTGTTTGTACGTGCTGTGTCGAGTCTTTTGTGTTTTCTAGTCTGTAAATCTAACCGTGTTTCCTGTTTATAGTGTTTAGCCTCAGTATCCCAGCCTTGTATCTTAGTGTTTGTATCCCAGTCTTTACCTTAGTCTTAGCCTTAGTTAATGTATTCCGTTTTCGTTTCTGTGTTTGTTTTGTTTATTTAATAAATAATTATCTTTGCACTTACGTCCTCCTCCTCCATCACACCCCATCGTAACATAAGACTCGACCTAAAAAATGGACGTAGCAAAGTGGAATGCCACGAGGAAGGCGGACCTGGAGTATCTCCGGTTCCTCGCGGAGCTAATTCGGGGGGATGAACCGCTCCCGGCGCCTCTCCGCGGGGTGGAGAGTGTCGGCCCAGCTCCAGCTAAGCTAACTAGCATGTTAGCTCCACCGCACTCTCCAGCCCAGCCGACTTCCAGCTCTCCAGCGCGGCCGGCTTCCAGCTCTCCAGCGCGGCCGACTTCCAGCACTCCAGCGCGGCCGGCTTCCAGCTCTCCAGCCCGGCCGACTTTCAGCACTCCAGCTCGGCAGGCTTCCAGCTCTCTAGCCCGACCGGCTTCCAGCTCACCAGCCCGGCCGACTTTCAGCACTCCAGCTCGGCAGGCTTCCAGCTCTCTAGCCCGACCGGCTTCCAGCTCACCAGCCCGGCTGGCTTCCAGATCTTCGACTCCGGCTCCGGAAGCAAGCTCCGGTCCGGTGTTTACAACCACGCCCACTGCTGAATCCGCGGCTCCTGTCCGGATCTTGGCGGCAGCCGCACTCTCAGCTCCCGCTGAATCGGCGTCTTCGCCAGCTGTGCCAGCCTCTTCCAAGCCAGCGGTGGCAGCCGCCTCCACCGCAGCAGGACCCACCGCCTCTGTACCAGCGCTGCCCGCGGCTCCCGCCGCCTCTGTACCAGCGCTGCCCGCGGCTCCCGCCGCCTCTGTACCAGCGCTGCCCGCGGCTCCCGCCGCCTCTGTACCAGCGCTGCCCGCGGCTCCGGCCGCCTCTGACTCTGTGCCCGCGGCTCCGGCCGCCTCTGACTCTGTGCCCGCGGCTCCGGCCGCCTCTGACTCTGTGCCCGCGGCTCCGGCCGCCTCTGACTCTGTGCCCGCGGCTCTGGCCGCCTCTGACTCTGTGCCTGCTGCTACCCCAGTTCATGTGCCTGGGCTACCCGCCTCTGCTCCTGTGCCTGCTCCCAGGTCACGAGCTCCTAGGATCGCCGCACCTGCTCAAGCTGCACCCGCCGCGCCTGCTCAAGCTGCACCTGCCGCGCCTGCTCAAGCTGCACCCGCCGCGCCTGCTCAAGCTGCACCCGCCGCGCCTGCTCAAGCTGCACCCGCCGCGCCTGCTCAAGCAGCACCCACTGCTCCAGCCTCAGCTCCAGCTCAAGCACCAGCAGCTTCCGCTACTCCAGCCTCAGCGCAAGCACCAGCAGCTTCCGCTGCCCCAGCCTCAGCTCCAGCTCAAGCACCAGCAGCTACTGCTGCTCCAGCCCCAGCTCCAACTCAAGAACCAGCAGCTTCCGCTGCTCCAGCCTCAGCTCCAGCTCAAGCACCAGCAGCTTCCGCTGCTCCAGCCTCAGCTCCAGCTCCAGCACCTGCTGCCTCAGCTCCAGCTCCAGCACCTGCTGCCTCAGCTCCAGCTCCAGCACCTGCTGCCTCAGCTCCAGCTCCAGCACCTGCTGCCTCAGCTCCAGCTCCAGCACCTGCTGCCTCAGCTCCAGCTCCAGCTCCAGCACCTGCTGCCTCAGCTCCAGCTCCAGCACCTGCTGCCTCAGCTCCAGCTCCAGCACCTGCTGCCTCAGCTCCAGCTCCAGCACCTGCTGCCTCAGCTCCAGCACCTGCTGCCTCAGCTCCAGCACCTGCTGCCTCAGCTCCAGCACCTGCTGCCTCTGCTACAGAACTTGCTCCAGTGCAAGCAGTGCCTGCCACTCTTGTGGTACCCACTGACTCTGTGCCCGCGGCTCCGGCCGCCTCTAACTCTTTGCCCGCGGCTCCGGCCGCCTCTGACCCTGTGCCCGCGGCTCCGGCCGCCTCTGACCCTGTGCCCGCGGCTCCGGCCGCCTCTGACCCTGTGCCCACTCCTAGAACTTTGTACACCCCCAAGCCAACTCCAAGAACAATGTTTGGCCCTAGGCCCCGTGTCCCTAGGCCAGCTAGACCTCCTGAATTTGCCCCCAGTAATGTGCCCAGGCTAACCCCACAGACTTTTGCTGGTCCTGGGCACCCTCTTGTGTTTTTTGTGCCCCTGTCTCTCCCTGTCATGGTTCCCGTGTCTGTCCATGTTCCGGTTCTTGTCCCCAGTGGTTTTTCTGTTCCTGTCCCTGTTACTGTGTTTGTGTCTGTCCCTGTCCATGTATTTGTCCCAGTTCCCCTGCCCAGTCTTGTCCAGTCCCAGTTCCCGGCCACTGTCCAGTCTGTGTTTCAACCCTCTGTCCAGTCTAAGCCCCCTGTCCAGTCCTTGTCCCCTGTCCAGTCGTTTGTTCAGTCTGAGCCCCCTGTCCAGTCCCAGTCTCCGTCCCTGTCTAGTGTCCAGCCCCCTGTCCAGTCTCTGTCTCCTGTCCAGTCCCCTGTTCAGCCATGTGTCCTGTCCCCGTCCCAGTCTACATTCCAGTCTCCGTCCCATGTCAAGTTCCCTGCCCGGTCTACGTCTCCTGTCCAGTTTCCATTCCCTGTCCAGTCCTCTGTCCAGTCTCCGTTCGTGTCCCCTGTCCAGTCCCTGTTCCCTCTCTCTCGGCGCCTCTGGAAGTGGCGCCGTTGAGGGGGGGTTATGTTACACCTTAGCCCATGTCTGTGTTTTGTTTCGCCCTCATTTGTTCCCTAGTGCTCCTCCCCTCTGTTTTCCTGTCATGTGTTCACAGCCACGTGTTTCTGTTGTGTATCTGTCACGTCTTAGCCCTGCCCTAACCATCAGTGTTCTCACCTGTGTCTTATCTGTAGCCCTGCCCCCTCATCAGCCCTGCCCAGGTGTTCCTCCTGTATTTAAGCCCCTCTGTTTGTACGTGCTGTGTCGAGTCTTTTGTGTTTTCTAGTCTGTAAATCTAACCTTGTTTCCTGTTTATAGTGTTTAGCCTCAGTATCCCAGCCTTGTATCTTAGTGTTTGTATCCCAGTCTTTACCTTAGTCTTAGCCTTAGTTAATGTATTCCGTTTTCGTTTCTGTGTTTGTTTTGTTTATTTAATAAATAATTATCTTTGCACTTACGTCCTCCTCCTCCTTCCGTCTCCCGCGTAACAGTTATCCAAAAGCAGTGTGTAAGACTGGTGGAGGAGAACATGCCAAGATGCATGAAAACTATGATTAAAAAACAGGGTTATTCCACCAAATATTGATTTCTTCCATCTTAAAACTTAAAAAAATATAAACTTGTTTTCTTTGCATTATTTGAGGTCTGAAAGCTCTGCATCTTTTTGATGAAGAGCTTAATCATTTTCTGCAAATAAATTCTTTCAATTACAATATTTTATTTGGAATTGGGGAGAAATGTTGTCTGTAGTTCATTTTATTAAATATCTTTATTAAATATAAATGTATGCCTATAAATTGCAAAGTAAGAGAAACTGATTTAGAAACTGAGGTGATCTCTTAATTCTTTTCCAATGCTGTATTTGCATATTGGCACTAGCCATCCCTCATTTACCATCAGTGTGTTGTCTTTTCCCTGAATTGTCTTTCCCTTTACCCTCTGTAGGGTGTGGGATTTTACTGTATATATTGAGAAGCTGCCATGTTCACTTGAACACCTCATTGTTGTAGGCTGTAAGAGCAAGTTGCCATTTATTCTGTGTTGCTAAAGGTGAGTGAGATTGTGCTTTTATTTTTGGCATGTTTTACAAATATTAAAAATGTAGTTTAAACTGTTTTGTGATTAGCCTGTATTTTAGAATAGCAAATACAGTGGAAAATACAGATACCAATGTTGTATAAAGTTGTAAAACAAATTAATTAAACACATTTTTTTTAAAATAACCACTCAAGTACAACACTCAAGTCATCATTTTCATTTGACGCACATTGTCTTTATAACGTATCTGAGATAAATCAAAAGGATAATTTGACTGAGCTAAGTTCCATCATCCTGCTTCATCTGTCTTTAGTTTCTAGCTAGTTTGTAACAAACGTTTTCAACACATTAGCCTTTATCTTTCTTTAGTCCTCCAGTTGTCCGATCCCAGTGCAAACACCGGCCATGAATCGTAAATATGAAAGTAAATATGAAATATTTACAGCTCAGTATTCTGTATTTTGGGATGTGCAGCAATTCCCAGGTGTGAAACTGGGCAACCAATTACGTGACATGACTGGCAACCAATAGGAGCCAAACTGAACCAAGCTTTAAAGAAACAGCCAGCAGGTCTTATACATTCTGCGATGAGAGCTCGAAGTGTATACATACACACACACACACACACACACACACACACACACATATATATATATGTATATATATATATATATATATATATATATATATATATATATATATATATATATATACAGTATATATGCAGTACACACACATGAGGTGAACAAATAAAGACAAGCATTGGCAGACTCAAACACAACAACGTCAACACAACAATTTTCAAGTTATAATTTGATATTGTTCAGGCTACAGTAGATACACAAAGTTTGGTTCCAGATTTCTCTTCAATGCTCTGAGCCAGAGTTTAACTTTCTTTAAACTCACCACCAGCACACACTTTAAAGATAGTGATACACTACAGATAATGCTGGACTTCATAAAAGAAAAATCTGGGAATATTAAACACAGCAATGTACACGAAACATAATGCTTTTTTATTAGTTTATAATTACTTGTGTTTATTCTAATATAGGCCTAAGTGTTTATCCAGCAAACACATAATTACTGCTCAGCTAAATTACAGTTTTATCCACAAATATACAGTACATTATTTTCTCCCTCTTGGCTGTAAGGTACTGAGGAGTTTTTGGTCAGGACTGTTGTTTGCGTGAATTAATCTGACAGTGTTTGCAGTATGGACTTTGATGGCTTACACCAATCAAGTATAAAAATGGCATTCATTTTGCATTTGTTTCTTGTTTTCTACTAGTTTTGAGGTTAGCTCTTAGAGTGAATATAGTTATTCTGCAAAAAAAATAATATTTATGATATTAAATTAAATTATCTTAAATCTAGTTTTAACCATCATATATTTACTTATTTTAGGTAATTTGGTCTAATCTGAAATATCTTGATATATTGCTTATTTAAAATTCCATATATATGTATATATATATTTTTTTACTTTTTCCTCATTTTTTGCTTGGCCAATTGTCCCACCCATTTAGCTGCTTATTCCCAATCATTGGTGATGCCACAACACAAGTAGTGTGAAGGCTAGCACATGCCTCCTCCGACACATGTGAAGTCAGACTCCTCCTCATTGCAGAGCGTTCAGAGGAAAGCGCAGCTACTCGGTTCCTATATCAGCTCACAGACACCTCATGCTGATCGACATCACCCTAGGAGTGATGAGGGGAAAGAGCACCATCTACCCACCCAGAGAGAGCAAGGCCAATTGTGCTCTCACAGGGTTCCGGCAGCTGATGGCAAGCTGCATAACCAGGATTCAAATCAGCACTTTAGACCAATGGACCACTTGGTTTCTTGAACAAATTTCTGTTTTTTTTTTAACTAAACAAAATGTTCTGCCAATACAGTTACCAGACATGTAGCCTGTAAAATGACTTAAAATAAGAGAAATGGGAAAAATAAAGAAAAATATTAGATACTGTATTTAAACTTCATCTAAAAGGATTTTTCACTCCCTAAGATGCACTTTTTTTGCAGTGTACCTGGTGGCAGTAAGATTCTGAAGTCAAAAAGTCCCATCATGCAGTGCAGTTATCAGTGGTAGAACATACTGAGGTTGTCAGTTTAATTGGGGGTTCTGCCTTAAAACAGTGATTTTAATGTTGATGTGTGTGTGCGTATGTGTGTGTTTAAGCCTGTAATTAAGTCTTACCCGTCTGAGGATGATGATGCCCTCCTGGTTGTGCTCGTTGGTGGTGATGTCAAATGTTCCTCTTTCATCTCCGGGGATGATGTTATAGTCTACTTCAGCATTCTTGCCAATGTCCAGATCATGGGCTTTGATTCTGCCCACTGCGGACCCCACTGCTGAAGATTCGGGCACACGCAGGTGGAAGATACCTGCGGTATAAAAGACCATAATTAGACTTATGAAAGAAGCACAAAAAATGATAATCGGAAAGGTAAAGTCATACTACAATGCAGTGTTGCAGCAATATCACCTTTTATTCATTCCTTTATTTGCACTGTATGTGAGTAGTAAACTGTGGTAATGCATCGATACGATACTGTGTAGGTATCTGCACTAATACTGCAACTTCGAAATACAGAATATTAGTATTGATATAGAGAGCAATAACTGAAGCACATGGTGCCACAAGAGAACAATTGACTAAAGCTAATCGTTTTTCATTTTTATTTATTTAACATTTTTATCCCATTATCTCACAAGGCCCACTCATTAGGACCCCCCTATCACTAGTAATTACCCAACAACAGAAGGGTGAAGGCTAGCAGATGCTGGTCTGCTGTTGATGCAGCATTGCCAAGTAGCAATGCGTTCGGAGGAAAGTGCAGCGACTCGGTTGTGATACATCAGCTCACAGGTGCCTTGTGCTAATCGACATCACCCTAGGAGTGATGAGGGGGAAAAAGTGCCATCTACCCACCCAGAGAAAGCAAGGGCAATTGTGCTCTCTCAGGACTCAGCTGATGGCAAGGTACATGATCAGGATTCGAACCAGCGATCTCCTGATCATAGTGGCAGCACTTTAGCCAGCTAGACCACTCGGAGCCCAACCCTTAAACTATTTAGCTTATTAATTCTTGTGAATTAATAGCAAAATACATCCTATTTTGCTTATAAATAGAAAGTAGTTAAATCAGAGCTGGTCATGGTATCATTAGCTTATTATATATATATATATATATATATATATATATATATATATATATATATATATATATATATATATATATATATATATATATATTGTTGTTTTTTATCTTATTTTGTTGTATATTTTCTGACATTTCTGTCCTCTCTTCTGCACTGCTGTAACATTGCAGACGTGTCTTATCTTATTATATACATTTAATAGTGTTTAATATGATAGTATATCTTTTACAATAACAGGAACATTTGTACCACACAGACACAGACACACACACACACTGATTAGCTGCAGTTAATGCTCAGTGGCCATGCTAGAAGAAAACACCTCAGCTAATTGAGAAATCATTAGACGCATTAGGGCAATGCACCAAAAGAGACAAACAAGAGAAAGACGTACACGAGGGACAGGGTCTCGGATGCAGCTCTCGCTATAGCATTCCCTTCTGATGCCATTATGGAAATATGATACTGCCCCAGTTCATTACAGCACAGAGAATTTACTCATGCCTTTAAACATGTAGGGACAGTTTCCTAGACTGGGATTAAGCCTAATCCTGGACTATACCTCACTGTGAATGGATATTCTCTAATAGAGCATACAACACAATGAAGTTAGTGGCATAAATTCTAAATATTCATAACGTTATTAACATCTTTATAATAAAAATGCCGGGTTAGAATTCGGATGAATTTTTAAGCCTCTTTTTTTTCATTTTGTGTTATGTTCTTGCCTTTTTTTCTTTAGCCAACATATGCATTATTTTAAAGGCGTCTGACCAGATATATATATATATATATATATACACACAAAAATAATGTACTGTATATTTGTGGATAAAACTGTAATTTAGCTGAGCAGTAATTAGGCCTATATTAGAATAAACACAAGTAATTATAAACTAATAAAAAAAGCAATATGTTTCATGTACATTGCTGTGTTTAATATTCCCAGATGTCTCCTTTATGAAGTCCAGCATTAGGTATTATATATTAATTTATATTATATATCTATCTATCTATCTAGTTAGCTATTGTAAGATAACCGCACTGGAGAACCATGCTTCCTCTAATCTTAGTTTTTCTAGATCTGTATTTTTAGTATTGTTTTAGTATTGTTTTCATGTATATATATATATATATATATATATATATATATATATATATATATATATATATATATATATATATATATTGTTGTTTCTATCTTATTTTGTTGTATATTTCCTGACATTTCTGTCCTCTCTTCTGCACTGCTGTAACATTGCAGACGTGTCTTATCTTATCTTATACATTTAATAGTGTTTAATATGATAATATATCTTTTACAAAAACAGGAACATCTATCTATAGTTTGTTCATTCGTTTATCATAACTTTTTAATCCTAAAATACGATAAATCTGACATTATCATGTTTTTTTGTTTGTTTGTTTTAATGTTTAAAGTGCAGGATAGCTTTAACTTGAGCTTCAACTTACATCTACACATCATAAGTTTGTGTTTCAGAGCACTATAAGCAACGGATTGAACAGCAATTGGCTCAGTTCATGCACATAACAGTTACTTCAAGATGTGGCAGTTGCATCTGGAGTCTCCTGCTGTTGTCGCTCAACATGAACATCAAAGAAGTGCCAGTATCATTAAAGCAGGGCACGAGGCTGAGAAATCTGAAAATCTTTTGGAGATACAGTCAAAATGTCAAGTATGCCAAAAACATCCCTTTTGCAGAAATAAAAACTGCTACTGATTCAACACATGGCACTGTATAAGTGCCATATGAAACTCTATAGAATAACCATATGTATATTAATATATACATTTGCCATATATTCCAGCATAACTGGTGATAATGTGTAGAATGGGTAGAATCGTCCATACTTGGTGGTTGGTCCTGAAACAACTATACTACTGCTAAAGTTTTCTGACAGCCAAAAAATGGAAAGTTTTTGACTTGCCATGTCAGTCACCCCAACCTGAACCCCACTGAGTGCATTAATGTCACTCAGAGAGGACAAGTCTGTTGGCAGAATTCCTGCAAAACAAACAGTAACTGACAATTGTTTCATTACAGGTCTGGCACAGTTACACTGTGAAATGTGTTCAATTATAAAAAATCCCTAAAAAATAGATTTTTCTGCATATTTTATTATCCTGATCTTTAATGTTCAGGACCCCACATAATAGACCACTACAAAGTAGGTATTATAATTTGGGTGTTGGTCCATTTATTCTCAGCACTACAGTGACTGTACTGGCATGGTGGTACGAGTGGCTCAGACACAGCAGTGCTGCTGGAGTTTTTAAACACCTCAGTTTCATTGCTTAGTCATGAATGCAGCTTTTGTCTGTATCTAGATAATCTCCAGATCTCCAGATAAAGCCTGTATATGATAATCATATTGATAATAATGAGGATAGTAATACACACACTAATTTGTATCACACATTGTATATACATAAGTAAATAAATGACTCCCAGACTATGAGAAATAAGATTCTCTGGTCTGAGGAGACAAAGATTAAACTTTTTGGTGTTAATTCTAAGCAGTATGTGTGGAGAAAACCAGGCACTGCTCATAAACTGCCCAATACAATCCCAACAGTGAAACATGGTGATGGCGGCATCATACTATGGGGGTGTTTTTCAGCTGCAGGCACTGGATGACTGGGTGTAATTGAAAGAAACATGAGTGCTCACTTTACTGCAAAAATATTGTAATTGCACTACTTACTGCAAAAATGTTATAATTTCACTACTAAAGTTTTTGCACTTTTTCATATTCCACTGCTGTAGATAACATGTACTTACTTGTAAATACAATTCATAACACCTTACTGTTTAAATATATATATTTCCATCCTGGATGTAAATTTAACACCAATTTAACATTTATATTTAGCTTATTTCTTTCTTTATTGTATATTTTCTACTTTTATCTTTATGCAGCATTCTTGGCGAGGAGCAAAAAAAAAATCATTGTACGAGGAAACTTGTTTCTAACTGTGCACATGACAATAAACTATTTAAATCTTGAATGTGGCAAAATACAGAGATATCCTGGTAGAAAGCCTCTTCCAGAGTAGTCTGTAACCAATTCTCTGTAGTGCTGCTTTAGGTAAAAAAAAAAGAACTTAAATTAAGATGTAACAGAGTTTTTTTTTTTATTTCCACAGAGAGAGAAGGAATCCCCTTGCATCCCACCCACAAGCCAGGCCCTGCTTATTATTATGCATTATAGAAAATCTCTCCACTTTGTCAATGTGACATGGAAGAGTTTGGCTGCTGAATACAAAGATAAAAGGGTTTTACATCTACCTTTCTTTTGTTTCAACAGACATTGCACTTTACATATTCAACAAATAACTGAACTATCATGCTCCAAAAAGTGGGGACATGCCCAGTTGTCTCTGGTAACAGTGCTGGCTGAATAAATTACCTGTTTTTTAAATTTGACTAAAACATGGTTTGTTAAATTGAACCTTTTAAACTCTTTCTGGCTTTTCCCCACTGGTATGAGTTAACTTAATCCTTTTGTTTTATATAATTTTATCTTTAGTTTTGTCCCAACTCAGCTATCCCAATTGTCCCACCCAATCAGATATATCCCCCACCACTAGTTATGCCACAACACAAGAAGGGAGAAGCCTTCTCTGACACACTGCCTCTTTTTGAACTTTTTGAAATGCAGCATTGCCAAATAGCATCACAGCGCATTCGGAGGCAAGCGCAGCGACTCTGTTCTGATACATCAGCTCACAGACGCATTGTGCTAATCGACATCACCATAGGAGTGATGAGGGGAATAAGCGTCTTCTACCCACCCAGAGAGAACAAGGCCAACTGTGCTCTCTCGGGGCTCCGGCAGCTGATAGCAAGCTGCATAACCGGGATTCAAACCAGTGATATCCCAAACATAGTGGCAGCGCTTTAGACCACTGGACCACTCCATCCAAAAGGTGCAATAAAAGTACCAGAATGTAAGATGTTAAACTGGTAGCTAGCAGTATAGAAGCAGAGACCATTTGATTTGATTGATCTGATTGCAATTCCTGTTCAAGTTAAGTGCTTCTATTTTAAAGCAGCATAATGGGAAGAACATTGCAGTTATATTACAAATACATGTGAGGGATGTGTCTGAATGGTTTACTATGACAAGATAATGGAAATTACAGCTAAAACAAGGTCATGTAGGTACTAATGGGGCAGATGTGAAAGCACATTTGTGCACTTGTAGCCCAGCCAAATTCCTGACAAATAAATTAACACCTCTGTGTATAATCTGCTGCACTCTGGCTCCTGCAGTGTAAAAAAGAGACAGTGAAACTAAATAACAGAGTCAATACCCCCAAACCCCAAAACCCAGAACTCTGGTGTGGACTTTAGCAACCATAGTGGGTGTGATCATCAGAGACTTACTTTTGGAGAACCTAGGTGGGTTATCATTGACATCGCTCAAGGTAATGTTGATGGTGGTGGTCCCGGCCAGACCCCCCAACTGGCCCCCCATGTCTTTGGCCTGGATGAGAACTTGATAGAGCTCCTTCACCTCCCGATCCATGTTTGGTAGAGCGGTTCTGATAATACCTTTATAGCAGGGAGGAGAAAAAGAGATGATCAATGCTATTGTTGACTTATTTTGACATGTATATACTAGTGCAGCTCAAAAACATTTACATTAGAATATTATTGAAAAGTTACTTTATTTTAGTAGTTCAGTTCAAAATGTGAAACTCATATATTATATAGATGTATTACACACAAAGTGAAACATTTTAAATGTTTTTAAAACTCAAAAAACAGTGTTTTAGAAAATTAGAATAGTATATAAGACCAATTGGCACTTTTGGCAGTGTGGGCAGTGTGCCAAGTCCTGCTGAAAAATGAAATCTGCATCTCCATAAAAGTGATTTTCCGGGAAAAAAACTGCACTGACTTTGGACTTGATAAAACACAGTGGATCAACACCAGCAGATGACATGTCTCTCCAAACCATCACTGATTGTAGAAACTTCACACTAGACCTCAAGCAGTTTGGACTGTGTGTCTCCCCACTCTTCCTCCAGACTCTGGTCTGAAGAGAACCTCTGCTGACAACTTTTAAGGAGATGCGGATTTCATTTTTCCAGCAGGACTTGGAACACTGTTCACACTGCCAAAAGTACCAAAAGTTCTGAGACACTGATATTTGTTTTTTTCAATAGCTGTAAGCCATAATATATATATATATATATATATATATATATATATATATATATATATATATATATATATATATATATATATATATATACATTCTCAGTGATGTTTTACAAAGTGTGAAAAATAAGATGTGAAATCTGTAATGTATCCAACATACAACCACCAAATGAGCAAACCAACAGCTTTCAAACACTTAATCTCAATTTCTAATGGCACATGGGGAATGCTGAGAAACAAGAGCTGTTGTCTACAGGAGGTAACTCCTGAGCTTTGAACCAATCTTTTGAGCTTTTCTTCAATCTTCTGTCTGTAAAATGGAGGTCGTTCCACAAGGAGTTCATTCTCTGCGGTCAGAACAGGCTGAGAGTATAGTTTTGCCGCTCGTCAACTACCTCTTTCAATACAAAAAGCTCGTCTAATGCTTTCCCCAGTGCCGTTGCAAGCTTTTACAGATCAAGCGAGCACCTCATAGGTCAGATTAGGTATGGTGGTGGGTGGTTAAAAGGGTCACGGAGGTGTTTCAGGCAACACTGGCAGCAGGTAATATGGAAAAAGGATGTCACGTTTGATCTCCTGGGTCTGTGTGCCTGGGAGCACCATCAAAGGCTTCTGTTTTTGACTCGCTTCTCATCAGTTTTAGAAGAGCTCTGAAACATGCGCTTCTGTGAAGTGCACAGTGATTGAGGGTTGTGTTTTCTTTCTTCCACTCTTTTTCCTTTCCCCTCTCCTTTAGTCTCTCTCTCAGTCTCTCTCTCCCTCTTCACGATCCTCCTCTCATTCTTTGCTTCCTTGTTTGCTTCCTTTGTTCTGTATCTTATTCTCTCTCTCTTTTTTTCCTGCTCCCTCTCATTCTGTAACCTCTGTGCCCCCATTCTGTTCTTTTCTCTGTCTCATTCTTCCTTCCCTTCTCTTTGTAGTTTGTGATGGGGTTAACAATTATGGAGTGGCATCCTGTAATAAACCTTGAATTTTCTTGTCCCCAGATCAACACTTGCCTTGCCTTTTGTATGACTCTTCTTGGGCTGTACCAAAAAAAAAAATTGCTCAGAAAAAAAAATAATAGTGCTCTATCAGTACGCTGTGTACCCATGGTGAGAGTAGTATTTCACTCTATCTTGACCAGGAGGGAAGAGATACGTGTTTGATCGGTAATGAGTGAAGATGTGCTTGTACATTTTTATCTAAGTCATGTCTAAAGTGTCTAAATTAGTTTGAAGTCGATTTGTCTTTAAGATTTAAAGCATTTTATTACATTTTATTCAATATAGCTTCAATCTAATATTGAGAATTTAAAAATTCTGACAAATTCTCTCTTGAAAGGAGGCTCTAGCACCATGTTATGCTGCCTTAAGCCTGGATACAGTTGGGCATATTGTAATACACCTTGTGTGAGTGAGCATTATCTTGCTAGAAATGCTGGAAATTGGAATAAAGCAAAGATACAATAGCTCACTGAGCTGTTAATGTCTTTCATATCACTACTAGGGATGACTGATTATTATATGATTATATGTGATGGTTCACCAGATTATAGAACCAATAGTTGGGGCAGTATTTCACTCCGTAGACAGGCAGGATGGAAGTGTTGACCACAAAGCCTCCCTATTCCTAGTCAAGCATCATCAGATGCCAAACAGAGACTGATCTCAACACGTAATGGTGGAACAAACTACCTTCCACTACCAGATCAGGAGAATCTCTCGCTATCTTTAAGAAACTCCTGAAGACAGAGCTCTTCAAAGAGCACTTACTCTCTTAACACCTCTAACACACTAACTACTTCTAACCTCATTTCCTTCTTCCTCTCCTTCACTCCTCTATCCTATTACTCCCCTTGTCCTCCTTTTATCCCTATCCAAAGATGTTTTACCTTGAAACTTATTTTACATTGTACTTGACTATTGTAAGTCGTCATCTAGACAAAATGTCTTCGATTGTGTCTTAGAGGCATGTCAAGCAGTGAACTAGTGATCTCTCACCAAGAGGTACACTACCCAAAAGCCTCTGAGAGTAGCATTTTTGCAGTATAGAGATATCACACACTTTTACAGCTTATTGATAAACAAGTAGACATGTCTTGCTTAAAGGACAGCTTGGCACACCTTGGCTTTATAAGGTAGAGTCTCCTGGAATTCAGGCTTTCAGTTAACAGCTGTGCTGAACTCGTCACGAGTTAATTACTTAAATTTCTTGTATCTTAATGTGTTTGAGAGCATCAGTTGTAAAGTTATGAGGAGGTAGAGTTCCAGGTATACAGTGAGTTGCTCTATTTGAGTAATGTTTTAATCCATATTATGGCAAGAACTACTCAACTTAGTAAAGAAAAACATAAAGGTCAATCCAAAAGGTCAAGATCTTTGAAAGTATCCTCAAGTGCAGTTCCAAATATCATAAAAAAAATGCTATGATGAAACTGGCTCTCATCAGGACTGCCCCAGAAAAAGAAGAGCAGAAGTAACCTCTATTGCATCAGAGTTACCAGCCTCAAAAAGGCCCGCAAGTTAACAGCACCCGAGATAAGAGCAACTAAATGCTTCTTCACAGAGTATTTTGGTTTGTTTAACACTTTCAAGTTACTACATGATTCCTTTTGTGTTCCTTCACAGACAAAAACATTAAATGAGACGTAGCCGCATTCTGAGATTTGCATCAGCATAAAAAACAGTATAAAACACATTAGCAAAAAGCAAGCCAGCATTGTGTTGCTCTTGAATAGGGGACTGTGTAAAATGTAGCACCTGCTTGTGTGAACATTGATCTTTCGGGGCCAATAAGGTGACAGGATGTCCATTGCTTTCCCACTGTTTAGAATGAGTTAGAGTTTAGAGTTGCCCTGTGATACAAATCCATTGCCCCGACTGGCCACAATATAATCAAATCAAGCAGTCGTTCTCCATTTGTTTAATGGGGTCAATACTTTGTAATTAAATTGAAACCTGTGCATCAACTCCAGTTTGACACAAACAAATTGTCAGTTTCTTATTTTGGGACATTATACTTTAGTAATAAGGTTATTACACATTTTACACAACACAAGATTAATTGCTCTGCTCCGCTTCAATTTATCGATACACGGTGACAAGTTACAGATATTACCTGTCTTGGGATCCACAGAGAAGTATGGCTGGCCGTGCAGGATGCTGTACACCACTCTGGCGCTGTTTCCGTAAGTAGGGTCATCTGCGTCTGTCGCTGTTACTTTGGTCACATATGTGCCTGCAGAAAGACATTAGGAGTGAACTGGTGAACAAGGTTTAATTAAATAAGCGATAACATTGCAAATGTTCAGCTAGTGCTGCAAAAAGTAATGTGGTGGGATTCCCAAAGCATTCGTAATACAAAGTAATTTACAACCTCATATTTAAAAACAATCTCACTGTAACAAACATGGCTAACTAATGCAGTACCCAATTTGTTCATGAATTTAAGCATATTGTGATTAAGGCTGCAAAATACATTGTTTCAGCATCAACATTTTAGGGTATGTATGACGAATTTAAAAAGATGTAAAAAAAAAACAACAACTTTTTGGTACATTTTAAAATAAGACTACCTTTATAAAGGGTTTATAAATGGTTTAGTTTATTAATGGTTGCTAATTAGGTTGTAAATGCCTTAAAAATCATTAATAATCAGTTATAACACATACGTAGAAATGTACATAGACCTGTTGTTTGCCAAATAGTGAACCCACAGCCACATAACTGATTATTAATGATTTTTAAACCATTTACAACCTAATTAGTAACCATTAATAAACTAATTGTAAACCATTTATGAACCCTTTATAAAGGTAGTCTTATTTTAAAGTGGTACCTAATTCTTCATTGATATTTTGTTTTCTAACCAAGGTGAAGTCAGGTTTTTGGAGGTTTTGTTTTTGTTAGTTTTTATCTGAGGAACATTTGAACATGTTTTGTCCTTCTAAAATCTGAACAAGGTGTAATTTTGGGATGCATTAGGTTAATCTGCTTACTGTCTGTAACATGTCTTTATTAGAATAGCTCTCTTCCATTAGCAGATGGTTAACAATGGAATTACATTGCTGTCTGAACAAGATCAAGGCTTTAATCCAGCAAAAACGAAGCTCCACAAGAGCTCAAATGAAGCAAAAACAGCATGTTTGGTGGTTAATGGCACTGTAGGGATGCTGGTACATGACTGACACAAGATCTATCTATCTATCTATCTATCTATCTATCTATCTATCTATCTATCTATCTATCTATCTATCTATCTATCTAAGAGCACTGACTCTTACTGCTGCCTCATATTATATATTGTGTATATTTTAACTGCAACACTGACCTCATCTTAGAGATATTACACACGTCCTTAAAGATCATTGTAATTGATTAAATTTAATGTGTTGCCTAAAGGTGAGGGTGGTTGTGCAACAATAGGGTGGTGAGTTGTGAGAATATGTTGCATTAAGTCAGCAGACCAGTGCACCTGTGTTTTCCATTGTCAAGATAGCAATACACAGATTTTTTTAGAACGCATCATATTTTCAGAACACCACATCCATCAGCTGTAGATATATTCACAAGCACTGTTTAACCCTTGTGTGGTGTTCATATTTTTTGTTACTCGTTTATTTTGTTACTTGTATTTAATTCAGCAAAATTAAGCAATTTTACATTAAAATGCTTTACACATGCTTGCTTCACCTAAATTGCAAGCAATATAAGCAGCTTACATGGTTAATATTTGCCCTTTACCTTTCTTATGTTACATTTCTTTTAAAAAGTGCTACTCTTTTTTTATTAGTTTTTTAATAAAATGTAAAAGAAAATGAATTAAACTCAAGATATGAGTAAAAAATTTGTTTAGTTTCAAATTTACAAATGAAGCAATGTTTATTACAAACATACTGTATGTAATATAAATGTGTGAGTTTGAGTTAGATAAAATATTTTTTTAGTATCATTTGATGAAAAATGAAAACGGGTCCCACAGACCCGAACACCACACAAGGGTTAAATGATTTGTAAATGATGCAGCTGTTCATGGGGTGTTAGATAGCAATGAGCATCGTTATGCACCTTGCACAGGGTGAAAGATAGGACCTTTAACTGTAAAATGTGAGATGTTTCAGGCTAGCAAAATGTAAACTTGCAGTGAGTGTTAGCATTAGCTACTAATTAACATTTGGAACTAGAGCAGGGACTAATAATTGTATGTGTATATGTGTATATGATGAAAGTGTAGCTGTTATGTGTACATATTTAACTTTAAATCTGTAACCTACAATGGCTGCCCCAATGTTTTTGTCTATATAGTGTGTTCAAATGTTCAAATAACCAAAGAAAAAGAGCGCATGAAGGTCTTTGGACAACATAAAACCACAAGCTTGAGAAGTGTTTGAGTGTTTGTTGAGATTTCTGACATATATTTCCCAACGGATGGCCTTTCACTTCCCTTCAACCATCTGTAGTAATTAGCTTTGACTTCCAGGCCCCTTCAACACATTTGCATCTGTCAATGTGCTATTGAGCTCTTTCATCACCCACATAGAGAAATAATGTATAATTATTCAGTCAAAGACCCATCTTTCCCCTCATCATGTCCTGAACGTTCTGGAGACCTGAGGAATCCAGTAAAAAAGCTTCAATGAAGAGCAGAGAAAAGCATTATCTTGTCTACTGACATACAGTTATGTGAAAAAATGAGGATGTTCTTGCAACATATTCAAGAATATGGATATTAATTGTTTTAGGGTAATTCAGCTAATGGGAAAAAAATACCAGCGAGTAGGGCTTAGTGTGTCCCAAGCTTTTCCTCACAAAAAATAAAATAAAAGTTTTGTTCATTATATTTTAAAACTTGTGTTTAAAAGTATTTTCTTCAGTTCAGGTTAATTTGATTACTTATAAAAGCTGTTACCATGTCTTGCATTTATACTTAAATTTACATATACTTAAATTTAATATATGTGCTGGTAATGTTTCATGAAGTACATTTTTTTTCCAAATTTAGCTAGGCCAATTGTCCCACCCATTTAGCTGCTACTCGGCTGTATTTCTCCCATCACTAGTGATGCCACAACACAAGGAATGTGAAGACTAGCACATGCCTCCTCTGATACATGTGAAGTCAGACTCCGCCTTTTTTCACAGCGCTAACGCTCGGAGGAAAATGCAGCGACTCGGTTTCGATACATCAGCTCACAGATGCCTTGTGCTGATCAGCATCGCCCCAGGAGTGATGTGAAGAAAGAGTGTCATCTACCCACCCAGAGAGAGCAAGGCCAATTATGCTCCCTCAGGGCTCCGGCAGCTGATATTAAGTACCTTTAATATGCTGAATCTATTAATCATAACTTAGCTATAATCCTAACATTAATTTAAATCCAAGAGTTAATCTGTTCCTTAACTTCATCCTATCATAATCCTGACCATCATCCTGGCTCTAATCCTAACCTTAAAGCTCAGGGGGGGAGTGTCCCTTAAAGCTTCCTAGTGCAAAGATGATTCTTGGATGGTGGAAAAAGCGTCATACTGAGCACGTTCCATGTTAAACGAGAAACAAAATGAATATTCTAAAGTGAGCATGGTCCTTTGGATGTTTTTTTTTTACCTTTTTATTTATTTTATTTATTTTATCAAATTTTTATGTTTTACCTTTTTTCTCTTTTATTTTATTTATTTTATTCATTTCATCCTTTAATTTATTTTATTACTGGATTTACTTCGGCCTTTTACCTTTTTTTCATTATTTCGTCCTTTTATTTTTTTAATATATATTTTTAAATGTATTATTATTATTATTATTATTATTATTATTATTTATTTTATTATTTATTTTCTATCATTTACTTTTTCATAGTTTGTGTTATATATTATTATTCCAATTATTTATCTCTTTTGTTTTATTGCTTATATTTTAGCCTGTCTGCATATCCTTTAATTCTGAACTATTTTATTTCTTCTTAATTAAATATTTTATTGTTTGCTTTTTTTTATAATTTAAACTTATGTTTCAGTCCCTTTAATTTTGTAAAGGCTCGGCTGCATTGAAAATGAGGGTTACCCTCAATGTATTACAGAGTGGAAATTAAGGTTGATTGATTGATTGATTGATTGATTAAAACATCTGGCTCCACCCTGAGATGTCCTCAGCAATTAATTACAATATTTGCATTCATTGCAAATAGTATTTAAAATTATTTAAAAGTATTTATTTTTCATTTTGTTTGTTTTGTTATATAAGCTCTATATCTCACTACTGTTCACATTAAGATAACCTGCCCAAATGTTTGAATATGTTCAAAAAGAAGACCAAGACCAAGGTCCTGAATTTTCTTTCTCAGCTGATTTTAGTTACATTGCTGCATTTTTTGATGCTCTGGGTTCGGGGGCTATAGAAGCAGGGCTATAAAAGTGCTGCATGCAGAATCAGCCAGCGAGACTGCAGAGAATGAAGTGCATATAAACTGTCCTGTTCACACCGGGCTATCGGCGATAGGGAGTGGCTTTCATTCGTCTGACTGTTGAAGGGGGTTTCATTTCATTTTTGTTGCCATTCAGATCAAGAGAAAGGCAATCTCCGAGTGAATTACCTTGATCTGTCATCCTCAGGGGGGGAAAGCATGAAAAGTGCTTCAGAGCGGCGCAGGGCACACTGAGTATTATGTTCAAACAGCAACACAGGGATGTGCTCGAGTTGTAGCTCTTTTTTTCCCCTCCGCAGCCTGTCTCTCATTGCTGTTGTTGCCGGTGGCGATGGAAAACTGAATATTCTCCATCTCCAACTTCTCCTTTTATTTATTTGAATATTTTTTAGCATTTGGCTCTATGAGGAACCTGCTTTGATCCTAGGAGAAACTAAAATGAACAGGATGGCTTTACAAATGGGTTTCCTGCGCTCGTATCAGATGAAAGGCGAATTACGCTGATCAAGCATAACATTATGACCATTTTTTTTATCTTCACTGATGATATAACAGCACTTTGTAGTTCTATAATCTGTTTCACTGTTATTACCTTGTTCTTCAATGGTCAGGACCCCACAGGATAGATCACCACAGAGCAACACAGGACTAGTTGGGTTGTGGGTCATTTATTCTCGGCACTGCGGTGAAAAACACTCGTATGGTGGTGGTGTATGAGGTGCACTGCTAAAAAAAAAAAAAAAGAATAATAATTTAATCTAATTTTAAGGCAATAAATCTTATGTTATCTTGATGTATTTGTCTTACTAAGCACTTTGTAAATGTAATATAAGATTATTTTGCTAATTTTAAGATTAGTGATCTTAATCAGTCTTACTTAAAGTTTAAACCTTAAAATTTAAGCCAAAATGATTGTGATTTTTGCTTGATTTAAGACTTGATTCACTCATTTGGAGACTTTGTGATTGCTTATTTTAAGAAATATTACTAAGGAAAATTTGCTTTGAAACAGTTTCTCTAATTTTTCATATTTATCGGTTTATGTTTGAATAAAATTAACATTGCTGTTTTATTCTATAAACTACAGACATTTCTCCCAAATTTCAAATAAAAATATTCTCATTTAGATTATGTATTTGCAGAAAATGAGAAATGGCTGAAATAACAAAAAGATTCAGACCTCAAATAATGAAAAGAAAACAGATTTATATTCATAAAGTTTTAAGAGTTCAGAAATCAATTTTTGGTGGAATAACCCTGGTGGTTTTTAATCACAGATTTTATTCATCTTGGCATTTTCTCCTCCTCCAGTCTTACACGCTGCTTTTGGATAACTTTATGCCACTCTTGGTGCAAAAATTCAAGCAGTTCAGCTTGGTTTGATGGCTTGTGATCATCCATACATGATCTAACTTTTTTTCCAAAGCTGTTTGAAGTGGATCAGATACAGCAGTGCTGCTGGAGTTTTTAAACACTGTTTGTCCAGTGAAACAGATACAGGACTAAAGTAGTTCTTAATAGTTAAGATGAACATTGGAAGGAGTTTCTAGGTGAGCAAGTGAAATTTGTGTAGGATAAATATTATAATATTTATAGCATTTTTTTTATTATTATTTATTTGCATTGTTCTCTTTTTTTTGTGTGTATTTACATTACCGTATTAATGTCATATGTTTATTACTTTATTAACATTCTCTTTTCATATACATATAATTCTGTATATATAACTCTGTATGCTGTACATCTTTTCTTCTTGTTGTTAATTATAATTGTAAAGTATTGTTTGTTAATTGCTTGTATGTTTTAGTCTGTTGGACCCCAGGAAGAATAGCAGCTATTACTGTAGCAGCTAATGCGGATTTAAATAAAAATAAAACAATAGACAATACTTGTTATATAGAACTGCATAGTGCTCTTATATGGTCAAAGAAGAATGGCAGAGATGAGTAGGTTATAATGTGGTCATAATAATAAGCAAAGATTTGTGTAAAAGCAGGAAAGATATGTTATGTTACATATTATCTTTTTTAAATCTGATTTAATTATAATTTCACATAAATTCTTATATATAAATATTTAAATATAAATGTTGTACTTGCAGTTTTGTTCTTTTTTCTCCATTTTCTTTTCTTTTCTCTTTGATTGTTTGGCGGCCGGGCTACCTGGTGGCTTTAATTAAAGCTAGAGTGAAGATGGCTATCTGCCAGTGGCATCAGAGCCGGCGTTTAAGAGTGATAATGTTCCACGGTGCCAGTCACTGTAACCAAGGGCAGCCAAGAAGAATGGTCCTAAACTTAATTACACTCTATTAAAGTCTGCTCAACAATGTAGCCACTAGTATAGTGCAAACACTAAATCAAGCTGCAGAATAAAGCCACAGACAGAGGGGGAGAACAAAGAGACAACCGCTGTTGGTTTACGGCCGTTTTGTTATTGTATAATTTATAGCGTATTCCTATAAACCAATAAAAGGGATGCTGTGGGAAGCTCCTTTTACAATTATTTAAATTACTGTAGTCTACTTGAGCCTTCCAACACAGATTTCTAAGGCTATTAAGTATGATATTCATAGCAATCATAGCATCCATTCAATGCAGAATCATTGGTAACACACAGTGGTTTGCAATTGTACTCATACCCCTTGAACTTTTCCACATTGTGGCCCCCTTACAACCACAAACGTGTGAAAAAATGTATTTTATTAAGACTTTAATGTAGTTATAGATCAACACAATATATTAGCATAAGTGTGAAGTAGAACAAAAATGATACATGGTTTTCCAATTTTTTATGAAATAAAAATCTGAAAGTGTGACGTGCAAAAGTATTCAGCCTCTTTACTCTAAAACCCCTAAATAAAATACAGTGCAGTCAATTGCTTTCGGAAATCACTGAATAAGTTAATATAAAAGAGTCCAGCTGTGTGTAATTCAGTCTTAGTATAAATACAGCTGTTCTGTAAAGGCCTCTGTGGTTTGATAAAGGTTTGATAAAAGCATTATGAAGACCACAGAACTCACCAGACAGGTCAGAGATAAAGTTGTGGAGAAGAAGTTTAAAGCAGGGTTAGTTAATAAAAACATATCCCAAGCTTTGAGTGGATGAGTGTCAAGAACAAATCCATTGTTAAAAAAAAAAAAAAAAAAAAAAAAAACATATAAATTGCTGTTTGCAGTTGCAGCAAACATGTGGAAGAAGATTCATTTAAAGTCTCAATAAAATACATTTAATTTTGGGGTCGTAGGATGACAAAATGTCGAAAAGTTGTATTATATGACATGATTTGCACATCAAATAAAGATGTCGCAAAAACTTTAATTCTGAATTGTCTGTCGACATCTTTTAAATATTTAACACAGATGCAGAAATTATGTCTTTTAAATGTCAATTTTTTACATCATTTGGAAGTCAGTAATATACGTTTAAAAGACATTTAAAAAGAATAATGTATTTTCCACATCCACTGTAGATGTTAAAAAGACGTTTTTTTTTAATGGCTTGAAAACATTTATTATTTTATGAGATCACTTGGAAGTCAGTAATATATGTTTAAAAGATGCATTTTTCACATCCATTATAGATAATGTGTGAAAAAGACATCTTTCTTGAACGTCATTTGGACTAATTCTTGGTTCTCTATAGATATTTTTGCACTTTTGACAAATATACTAAAATAACATGTTTAAAATGTCTTAAACATTCAGTGTAGATGTCTAACTAATATCTGTAAAGTGTTTAAAATGAAAAAATTCTCATTGCCAATTCAGACATTTAAATATTTTTCTTTTACAGGCTTTAAATATCTACTTCTTACAGTGTTTTTTTTTTTTTTTTTTATCAGCTGCTTGCTCCCCGGAACACCACGTTACATCACAGAATAAAGCATATGAATGCCTCTATCCTATCTCTATCTTTTCTTAATAAAGCTATTCAGAAACATTCACCAGTCCGCCATGTCATGACACCACATTTACAATATATATATACAGCCCATCAGAATCGAATGATTAGGATTATGGAGCCATATATTCCGCTGAAGTCACTCCAGGGACTGGTGAATAGCCTAACGTCACATTAAGAGTCTTATTAAAGGCGACACGTCCAAATCAGATGTCATTACCTCTTTAACAAACTATACGATGTGGCCCCAGTGAGCAGGGCCTCAGTGTTCTTCTGAATGGCTTGTAGTTACAGCTATTAGATTAGCCTGTGTGGAAATCGATAGGCCAAGTGCTCCGAGCTTCTATGTCGATCCTTTTAAAAGACATGCTAGGGACATGAGAAATCATACTGTTAGAAAAATAATAAAATAAAGCTCCTAAATAAATGATCCTTTGATCACAAATTAAATAATGCATGTACAAAATGAATAAATAAAGTGTATGAAATAAAAAAAAATGATATGAAACCGTTTAAATGTTCAAAATGACCCTTTACATTCTCACATTAAAAAAAACATCATTTAAAATATTTGAAGTATACATGAAAAGGAAGTATACAGTACTTAAGAGCATTAAAAGTATGTTAAAATGTAGGTAAAGAATGCTAAAAGTGCATTTTCAACTTAATATACTTTATGAAAATACACATTACATATATTTTCTCTGCATTTCCATAAAATTAATTTTAAAGTGCACTTTTAGTGTTTTTGTTTTTTTTTCCAGTAGCATTTCCAGTACATCAATATGCAAAGTAGTACATTTACAGTATACTTCAAATGTATTAAAAAGGTGTTTAAAAACACATAATTAAATCTACTAAAGTTCGTAGAAGTTGTACGAAAAAAGCACACAAAAGCACAATTTAATGCTTTTATGTTGTGTTTATATATAACTTAATTACATCTAAAATATACTTAAGTTGCCATACGTTGTTCCAAAATAGTACAATTAGTATGTATTTAAGTAAATATTTTATTTTTTTTAAATAAATAATTTTCCATGTTTACTTAAAAATATATATACTTAATACATTTTCTTTTACAAGCTTATCATCTCTCCAAAATAATAATCATTATGGGGGCAAATACTTTTTCACAGCACTGTATTTCATCATTAGATTTACACATACAGGGGTTGGACAATGAAACTGAAACACGTGTCCATTTAATGTGGGAGGTTTCATGGCTAAAATGGACCAGCCTGGTGGCCAATCTTCATTAATTGCACATTAAGCACCAGTAAGGACAAATTGTTGGTGCACGTCTTGCTGGCGCATCTGTGACCAAGACAGCAAGTCTTTGTGATGTATCAAGAGCCACGGTATCCAAGGTAATGTAAGCATACCACCAAGAAGGACCAACCTGTCATGTCCTGTCTGTTCTCTTGTCTGTATGTTCTCATGTGACCCGGCACCTGACACAACCACATCCAACAGGATTAACTGTGGACGCTGTAAGAGGAAGCTGTCTGAAAGGGATGATCGGGTGCTAACCCGGATTGTATCCAAAAAAACATAAAACCATGGCTGCTTAAATCACGACAGAATTCAATGTGCACCTCAACTCTCCTGTTTCCACCAGAACTGTCCGCCGGGACAATAAATTATTAATAAATTATTGTGGTCTAAAACCAGGTGTTTTTTAGTTTCATTGTTCAACCCCTGTATAATGTTTTATTAAATTCCAACAGCTCTTTCTTGGTATTTTTGTTTTTTTTTCATTGTTGTCAACAAGCCTATGTTTTTTTCTTCCCACTGAAGTACAGCAGTGGCTCATTGGTTTGAGCTCTTTAAATCAGCTGTGGTATCCAGGCTTCATTCTACAGTAGAGCCATTTGGAGCTCGGAGAGCAGCTTAGGAGACTGTGTATGAAGCACCTGGATGAACAGATTTAACAAGACTCCGAGGCCAGAGCTAAAGCTAACTCTCACGAGTGCCAACTAGAATCGTTAACCCTTTAAATCATCTCCCCCCTTGGACATGGTGCATAAATGTTCAGCTGGGGTCTGTCTAACAGTGCCTTAAAAACCTAAAAATACACTTTTTCATTTTGTTTCAATGTCAAGAAATTGAAAAGAATGCTTTTCCTTCTGTAAACAAGATTAAACACTAACTTCCCATCAATATATACTGTAAGTATGGATAAGTTGTTTTTTTAATTTACTTAAAACATTTGAGGAAATCGGTTGCCTTAAAAAAGTTGTAATGAAAATTTAAGTTAGCATAACTTAGAACATCATGTTATTACAACTAAAGGGGAAGTTTATTTAAATTTTGTATTTTTGTTACACTGTAAGACTGGATAAGTTGAGTTTGCTTAACTTTTTTAAGGCAGCCGGTTTGCTCAATTTTTATTAGTTGAATTTACTTTAAAAATTAACCAGTTGCCTTAAAATAGTTAAGTAATGGGGAATGAAAGCTTAAGTTAGCATAAATTAAAACATCAAGTTATTACAACTAAAGGGGAACTTTTAGGGGTTTATTTCTAAGGTAGCCCAGGGGGAATCACTACACACTGATGGTGAGTGTTAGTCAGAAACTGTTGGACACACCCAGTATCAAATAGATTGTGACAGAAGCCAATGGAAAAGAAGCTGTTAATGGCAACAGACTAAACTCAGTTATTATAAGTTGGTTCAACTCAAAGATCTCAGTTTGAATGTATATATGTGTCCACAAATGTTCAACTAACTCAAAATAGTTGTTAAGTATTGTTTAGAAATCTCCAATTTTATGTAAAACAGACTTAAATCATTTGAGTTCAAACAACGTCTGGGTTTACAGTCTAATCCCTCTATTTAAGAGCACTAATCTGGTATCGATTTAAAGTTTTAACCCGCAATGAGTTACAATAAACTTGAGCACATGAATGGTACTGTGATTTTGCTGTTGGTAACTTTAGCTTCTGCTCTGCTGTCGGAAGTTCTGTAAGATGTGCAGCTTCAGGACCTTGGGCAGTGTTGTGTCCAGGCTTTGCACAGAGACAGTGTTAAACAGACACTGACGTTATATTCTTACCCTGGACAGTAAATTCATTCCGTCAATAGAGAGTTTAAACTCTGCAGAGATGAGTCTGAAATTACAAGCCTTAGCTTTTACCCTTTAGTGCCCCCAAGGTTTAAAAATATTATTTTTTTATATAATAGTAGAGGAATTAATCATTTCTGCAGCAGCCTCCATGGATGATCCATGTCTCAGGATTTGATCGATTATATTTTTATTTATTAAAAAAAATCTCCCAATTTAAAATAGACATGAAGACTAGACAATTGTTATAAAAATGATAGGTTCGGAGAACATAACATTTTTGATGTGTATTAAATTTAATAAAAAATATTAATTTGTTCAGAAAAGTACCAATTTTATGATTTAGAAATATAAAGCTTTGGCAAAAATTAAGAAACCGCTTCAGTTTCTGAATCAGTTTCTCTGATTTTGCTATTTATAGGTATATGTTTGTGTAAAAGGAATTGTGCTATTATTCAATAAACTATGGACGACATTTCTCTCAAATTCCAAATAAAAATATTGATATTGTCATTTAGAGCATTTATTTGCAGAAAATGAGACAAAAAAGATGCACAGCTTTCAGACCTCAGATAATACAAAGAAAAGTTCTTATTCTTGATTTTAAGAGTTTTAAGAGTTCAGAAATCAATATTTGGCGTATTAACCCTGGTTTTTAATCACAGTTTCCATGCTTCTTGGAGTGTTCTCCTCCACCAGTCTTACACACTGCTTTTGGATAACTTTAAGCACTTCAGCTTGGTTTGACTGCTTGTGATCATCCATCTTCCTCTTGAGAAACTCATCATATTTAACTGGTCTCTTTTTTTTCCAAGCTGTATATGAATTAGGATTTTCAGTAACATTTTTTTTTTGTCAAATATGAAACCCTTGAATAGAAATTCTCAAGATACAGGCGTGTAATATCAGTTTGATCATGTGATTAAATTGTGTTATACAGTTTTAGATTGAAAATTACACATTCTTAGTAATTTCTTAAAAAAGTTATTTAATTGTAGGTGTCTTTATTAAATATAGCAAAAAAAGTTTAAATAAAGCATATTTAGATTTTTTTTTACACAAAAAAGTCCAAATAGAACAAAGGGCTAGATTTTTCTGTTTTTTTTTTTACTACTCTCTGTTCAATTATGACACTTATGTGTTTAAAATCTCCAGCAGCACTGCTGTTTCTGAGCCAAACAACCAGCACAAAACAAACTAACACCTCTTACACCACCGTTATACCAGTGTTACTCACTGCAGTGCTGAGAATGAATAAACCACCAAAATTGTAGCTGTTTTGTGATAGTTCTTTGGGTCCTGACCATAAAAGAACGAGATGATAAGCTGGACTGCATTGAATTGCGAGTGTAGAAGCAATTATGTGTATATTATGTTCAGACTGGACTGTGTATATACTGTGTATATACATATTAATCTTTTAACTGGTGCATTTTCTCTGCTGCGTTTTGTTGTCATGAATTTAATTGTAGAATTTACTTCTTTTTTGGATCGTTCCACCAACACCCTGTGAAGAGATCCAGTGATTGGCATGAAACATACAAATGTTATACTTTTAAAGGTGTGTGTGTGTGTGTGTGTGTGTGCGTATGTGTATGTGTGTCAACTCCGTATCTGGTGGCAAATTTGTTTACACACCCAGCTTCACAAAAGTGCAAGTCATCTTCCGGCATGTCCTTACCCACAGGAGACATCTCGGGGACACTAGCGGTGTAAGGGCCCTCCAGAAACTTTGGCTCGTTGTCGTTGATGTCCTGCACCTTGATGACGAACTCGGACTCGGGCTCCAGGGGCCGGTTGGTGTCCATGTCCACAGCCTGGGCTCGGAGTGTGTAATAAGGCTTCTCCTCCCTGTCTAGGCTGCGTAAGGCATGAATGTCTCCGGTGGTCTGGTCGATGGTGAAGATGGTACCGGCCCCCTCCCCCGACAGAGTGTACTTCACCGCACTGTCCCCTTTATCCAGATCTGTGTGAAGCTGCAGCAGCGGAGAAATAACAGACGATTAAAAAGACCATTAAAAACAGATACAGCAGATGATCCTGTGAAACGATAATTACTGTAACAAAGACTTGATTTTTTTTGTTTCTTTCAGCAAATTTATGAATAATTGAAGACTGTCTACACAGGCTAATGAATTCAGCTAATGGCCAGCCAGGTGTTTCTCTAGATGCTCTAATGGAATATGACTTTCCATATTAAATCAGAGACACTATTTATAGGTATGTGTTTGAGTAAAATGAACATTGTTGTTTAATTCTATAAACTACAGACAACATTTCTCTAAATTCCAAATAAAAATATTGTAATATAGAACATTTATTTGCTGAAATAACAAAAAAGATGCAGAGCTTTCAGACCTCAAATAATGCAAAGAAAACAAGTTTATATTCCTTTTAAGAATTTTGAGAGTTCAGAAACCAATATTTGGTGGAATAACCCTGGTTTAATCCAAATTTTCATGCATATTGGCATGTTCTCCTCCACCAGTCTTACACACTGCTTTTGGATAACTTCATGCATTTACTCCTGGTGCGAAAATGCAAGCAGTTCAGTTTGGTTTGACGGCTTGTGATCATCCATCTTCCTCTTGATTATATTCCAGAGTTTTTCAATTTGGTAAAATCAAAGAAACTCGTAATTTTTAAGTGGCCTTTTATGGTTTTCCAGAACTGTATAAGACCCAAGTTGCAAGAACAATAGATAGAAAAGTTGCAGGTGCATGAGTGTGGTTATCTGAATAAGTATATGAAGTTTGGGTGGAAATGATTGGGAGTAAATGGAGGGAATGAGGGATGAAACAAGTGCAAGTAAACAAGTGCAGAACAAAATACTATATATTCTTCTAAGTAGCCACATTAAGCTTTGAGGATGGATCTGAACACTATTTTCACTATTTTCTCATTATCTTCATAAGATAGCATCTTGAAGGAGTTCCTTCAAGATGAACAATAGTTTCTGCTTCACCTCAAATCACCATCTCAGTTCATGAAGTTCAGGGGGTTGTAGGGGACTTATACTTTCTTTGTTATAAGGTAATTCCATATTTGTCCCTTATTATTATTATTATTATTATTATATATATTTTTTTCATATTCATTTACAATGTATAAAATAATTTCCATAAAGAAATTAAGAAAAGTGAGATTCTATATCTGGAATGATCATCTGGAAATGGCATTGATCATGCAGAAGTACAGCAGCTGGGCATGCTACTATTTCAAAGAGTTTATTGTCATGTGCACAGTAAGAAACAAGTTTCCTCGTACTATGAAATTCTTTCTTTGCCCCTCGCCAAGTATGCCGCATAAAGATAAAAATAGAAAATATACAATAAAGAAAGAATAAAAAACAAAATATAAATATTAATTAGTGTTAACTTTACATCCATGATGGAAATATATACATGAAAGCAGTAATGGGGTATGGATATTATTTACAAGTAAGTACATGTTATCTACAGCAGTGGAATATGAAAAAAGTGCAAAAGGTTCAGTAGTGCAATTATAAAATTTTGCAAAGTAAAGTAAGCATGTGTCTCTGAGAAATGTCCTTGATATGTAAACGTGTAGAGAGTAATGTGAATGGTTATTTCTGAGGTAGGTTCAAGAGTCTGGTAGCAGTGGGGAAGAATGAGTTCTTTAGCCTGGTGGTTTTGCATTTCACACTTCTGTACCTCCGGCCTGAAGGCAGAAGAGTGAACAGTCCTTGCTGGGGGTGGGTAGAATCTTTGAGGATGGAGGCAGCTCTCCTGAGGACTCTCTGGTGGTAGATGCTCTGCAGAGAGGGCAGTGGAGTTCTGATGATCTTCTCCGCAGTCTTTACCACTCTCTGCAGGCGTGTATGGTCCGTCGCAGTAGTGTTGCCGTACCACACGGTGATACAGTTGGTCAAGAGGCTCTCAATAACACAGCTGTAGAAGTTGCAGAGTATCTTGGGAGACATCCTGAACTTCCTCAGCCTCCTCAGGAAGTACAGCCGCTGTTGAGCCTTTATTGACCAGCTGTGTGGTGTTCAATGTCCAAGTGAAGTCCTCACTGATGTGGATGCCCAGGTATTTAAAACTGTTCACCCTCTCCACTTCAAGCTCCCGGATGAACAGTGGCTGATGAGGTCTCCTCTCCCTCCTCATATCCACTATCAGCTCCTTCGTCTTGTCTGTGTTGAGGGCGAGGTTGTTGTCCTCACACCATGACACCAGTCTTGTCACCTCCCTCCTGTAAGCCGCTTCATCTCCGCCACTGATACGTCCTATCACTGCGGTGTCATCTGCAAACTTCAGGATGATGTTGTCCTTATGGGAAGCGACACAGTCGTGGGTGAACAGGGTGTAGAGGATAGGGCTGAGGACACATCCCTGTGGGGTGCCTGTGTAAGTGGTGATACTGGCTGAAGTCCTGTCTCCAATCCTGACAGACTGAGGCCTGCCAGTCAGGAAATCCAACAGCCAGCTGCAAAGGGTCGGGTGCAGGCCGAGTACATACAGTTTGTTTGTGAGTTTGTGAGGAATGACCGTGTTAAAGGCAGAACTGTAGTCCACAAAGAGCATCCTGATGTAGGAGTCTTTGTTTTCCAGGTGGGAGAGAGAGTAGTGGAGGGCAGCAGCGATAGCGTCTGAGGTGGATCTGTTGGGACGGTAGGCATACTGCAGGGGGTCCAAAGTGTCCGGTATGCTGCACTGGATGTGATCCAGAACCACTCTCTCAAAGCACTTCATAATGATCGGAGTGAGTGCTACTGGCCTGTAATCATTCAGGCAGGTTGGGGGGCTCCTCTTGGGGAGGGGGACAATAGTTGTGTTCTTGTAGCAAGTGGGAACAATACTCTGGCTGAGGGAAAGATTAAAAATAGAGCTGAAAACGTTAGCCAGTTCGTTAGCACATGGTCTGAGGGCCCTTCCAGGAATGTTGTCTGGTCCTGCCGCCTTGCGGGGGTTGATCTTCCTCAGAGCTCTGTATACCTGGCCTGATGATACTGTCAGAGGGGGGAAGGGGGGTGTGGAGGGCTGTGTGTGCCTCTCGGTGGTAGTGCTGGGAGTTTCAAAGCGGGTGTAAAAGGTGTTGAGGTCATCTGGTAGGGTGTCTGCAGTGCTCAAGGTGCTGGTGGTAGTCTTGTAGTCTGTGATGTGCTGCAGGCCTTGCCACATCTGCCTGGAGTCAGCTGTGGAGTAGAAGCCATCCAGTTTCTCCCTGTACTGCCTCTTAGCTGCTGTGATGGCCTTCCTCAGTCTGTACTTTGCGGCTTTGTACTCAGTCTCATTGCCTGATTTAAATGCAAGAGAGCGAGCACGCAGCATGCGTCGTACATGGCTGTTGATCCAGGGCTCCTGATTGGGGAATCTCTTCACTTGTATGGTGGGCACGATGTTATCCACACAAGTGCTGATGTAGCCGGACACATGCTCAGCATAGTCCTCTATGCAGACAGAGGAGTCCTCCATTGTGGCTGCAGCTTTAAACACATCCCAGTCTGTTGTAGCAAAACAGTCCTGCAGGATGCCCTCAGTCTCCAGAGACCACAGTTTAACTGTTTTGGTAACAGGGTTTGCCTGTTTGAGTCTCTGTCTGTAGGCTGGGTAAAGGAACACTGAGATGTGGTCTGACTGTCCAAAGTGGGGGCGAGGTCCGGCTCTGAATGCACCACGTACATTGCTGTACACATGGTCAAGGGTGTTCTTGTCGCGGGTGGGAATGTCCACGTGTTAAATAGTGTTTGTGAAACACAGTCCGTAAGTTGCACTGATTAAAATCTCCTGCGGTGATGAAGACGGCATCAGGGTGAGCTGTTTCCAGCATGCTGATGACGTCATGGAGTTTGCCGAGCGCTGCCGTAGAGTTAGCCCGCGGAGGGATGTAAACAGCGGCTAAAAACACAGCAGTAAATTCCCGTGGTAGATAATAGGGACGGCATTTCAGCAGTATGAACTCCACGTCTGGTGAGCAGTGCTTATAAGCGGTCTGTATGTCTCCACACCACGCGTTGTTTACAAACACACACACACCTCCCCCTTTAGCCTTACCGGAGGCTGCAGTCCGGTCTCCTCTGTGTACGGAGTGAGTCTCTAGCTGAAAAGCGCTGTCCGGAACTTTATCTGAGAGCCCTCCTTGGGTCAGTGCACTCGCTTGGGGTCGGCGCCGCTGGGTCTTCCTGGCAGCACAGGTGGCTGTGGGAGCGAACAATGGGTTGCAGCTCCGGTGGAATAAAGCCAGTAAATCCAAAATTACTGTGTGATGCGATGTCCAACAGAGTTTGTCTGTCATATACTAGCAGTGCACGACATTTGTGTACTGCTAAGAGAGCGTAAAAAGTCCAAAAAAAGAAGATAAAAACGGCAAACTCGAGCAGAGCGAGCAAACACGTCCGCCTCGGGGGGCGCCATGATGCATTATTATTTTGCTCCCTTTTAAAAAATGTTACTATTTACCAAAGTTTAATATGGAAACTGTGCATCCAATCAGACAGCTCTATGCTCTGAGCCTTAAATCACACAATCAGACTAAACAGTCTGGAGTTGAAGCATGGAGTAACGCATTGAAGATCCTGCAGTAAAATAAGTAAAATAAGAATACCATTATGGTTGCGTTGCGCAACACAGTTATCCTTTTACAGTTATTTATTAACTATGTAATAACAACTATGCACATTTTTGTTTATAACCCAACACATAAAACATTTCCTAAACTGTGTTCTTCGTAATTTTTATCATCATATAAATATGTACAGCACAAACACAGTTGACTACAGTGGCAGAGGACAAGACTGTTTATTCTATGTCTTTTATTGTTGCTATGCTGCTTGTCATCAGCAGCCAGAGTCCGAGAGAGCACTACTGATCATGCCCTCTCTGAGTGGGTAGATGATGCTCTCTCCTCACATCACTCCTAATGTGATGCTGGCCTAAGGCAACCCTAACTGAAGGTCCTAGCTACCCTGTAATACATTTGATATATTTCTAAAGGATCGAAAGAAACAAATTCACAGATATAAGTAATTCATTTTGCGGTGTCTGAACTAATTCTATATTGAAATAGCTATGATTATGAACTGAACAGTGTAATCAATAGAAAAAAATCTAGTATGGGTTCATTGAATAATACAGTTAATTCATTGTGTGATCCTTAAAACAATGGTGGGTTATCCTGACCATTTGAGTGATCTGGAACACGAAAAGTTAAAACGTATGGGTTTCTCCAAAGTATTTTTCTCTTCATACAAAACGGGGAGTAGAAGGGGCGTAGCTATATTGATATCACAACAGGTACCTTTTGAGTTAATTAGTTCGACTAAAGACAAGGAAGGCAGGTTTATTTTAATTTCGGGAAGGGTGGATGAGATGGAAATAACACTGTTGAACGTGTATGCTCCTCCGGGCAGCAACCTAAAATTTTATCAGAAAATGTTTGATTTAATGGCAGAGGCTACAGGAGTATTAATATGTGGAGGTGACTGGAACATTCACCTTAATCCGAAAATGGACGCATCACATACGTCGCCTAAAAAAATAACATTATTACAAAAAAGAGTCAGACTTATAACGGAGGAATTCGAAATAATAGATTTGTGGAGGGATTTTTACCCAACTGGACGTGATTATACTCACTATTCATCTCCTCATTCAATGTATTCAAGAATTGACTATTTCTTTACTTATAAAAAGGAACGGCATAAAATGTTAAGGTGTGAAATAGGAACCATAGACCTTTCTGACCATGCACCAATCTCGATGTCTGTATTGCTCAGAAATACTCAAAGAAATAGAACATGGAGATTAAATTCTAGTGTGCTAAATAATCCCCAATTTATAAACCAAATGAAACAAGAAATTAAAATGTTTTTGGAAGAAAATGATAATGGGGAAGTGGGACCTGAGTTTGTGTGGGACACACTAAAAGCTGTGTTTAGGGGTAAAATGATTAGTTATTGTTCCTTTAAGAAGAAGATAAGGCAATCAAAACTGGCCGAATTAAATGCTAAACTAAAGGAATTGGAAATTAAACATAAAACAACACTAGATCCAAATTGCATGACAGACATTCTTAAAATAAGGAATGAAATAAACATAATGTATACTCAGGAAATAGAAAAAAATATAATATTTACAAAACAAAAATATTATGAAGCAGGTACAAGGTCAGCTAAATTGTTAGCAAAAAAAATTAAAAAGCAACAGGCAGACAGCACCATATATAAGATAAGAGACCCACAAACTAAAACTGTGCTCTGTAAATGTGAGGAAATACAAACAGCTTTTAAAAAATATTATGAAAAACTATATTCGCAACAGTGTTTTGAGGACGAAGAAAAGATTGAGATATTTCTTAAATCACATGACTTACCGACCTTGACTGATGAACAGAATAACAAAGGAAGAGTTAGAAGCAGCCATCACGCGTCTGAAGGCAAACAAATCTCCCGGTACAGACGGGTTTCCAAATGAATGGTATAAAGTTTTTCGTGCTGAATTAGTGCCATACCTGCTTGAAGTATTTAATTCAGCATTGATAGAGAGGAAAATGCCTCCTTCATGGAAGGAGGCAATCATTTCTGTAATTCCAAAAGAGGGAAAAGATGCGCTTGATTGTGGATCATATCGCCCTATTTCGGTCCTTAATGTTGATTATAGATTATATACAAGTATAATAGCAAAACGACTTGAAAATATTTTACCACTGATTATAGATAAAGATCAAACAGGATTCATAAAAAACAGGCAGACACATGATAACATAAGACGCACCCTGCATATTATGGACCATATTAAGCAACAGAACTCCACGGCTGCTTTGGTGAGCTTAGACGCCGAAAAAGCTTTTGATTCTGTAGATTGGAAATTTCTGTATAAAGTTTTGAGTAGACTGGGGTTTGACGAAGAAATTATTCAAAGTATACAAACAATATATTACAAACCAACTGCTCGTATTAAGATAAATGGTAGCCTGTCTGAAACTATTGTTCTGGAACGGGGTACGAGACAAGGCTGTCCCCTGTCTACATCTCTCTTTGCATTATATATAGAACCTCTAGCCCAGTGGATTAGACAAATGCACACCATAAAAGGAATTACTGTGATGGGTAAAGAACATAAACTAGCACTTTATGCAGATGATGTCTTGCTGTTTTTGAGTGATCCATCTAACTCCTTTGTTGAATTAATGAAAGTTATAAATGCTTATACTAATTTTTCAGGATATAAATTAAACGTTCAAAAGACCCAAGTATTGTCTTTTAACTATATTCCTCCATTATATGTTAAACAACATTATAATCTCAAATGGGATAATGATTCAATAAAATATCTAGGAATTAACTTACCCAAAGACCTTTCTCAATTGTCAGAGAAGAATTTTGCACCCCTTTTTGCCAGAATTAAATCAGATATCCGAAGGTGGGATGTGATTCCATTTCTTGGCCTTATTTCTAGGGTGGAATCCATTAAAATGAACATACTTCCTCGTTTTCTTTATCTTTTTCAAGCATTACCAATTGGAATCCCTGCAAATACTTTTAAAGAATGGGACAAGATTATTTCCAGATACATATGGCAAGGTCGAAAACCACGAATTCGACTCCGTACTTTACAACTCCCTAAAAAAGTGGGAGGAATGGCATTACCAAATTTGGAAAAATATTACCTTGCCTCACAGACAAGGCCACTAATCTATATGTGTGACCCCAATTATATAGCAAGATAGAAAGACATAGAGGCCTCAACTATAAAAGACCCACCAATCCAGTTACTACTGGGGGATCAGGAATTGGCCAAGAACAAAATTGAAAATATAAAAAACCCATATATTAAAACTCCCTTAATTACATGGGTTAAAGTGACAAAAAAATACAATTTAAAAGAATCTCTGAAAGTAATCCGGTGGTGTGCTTATGATACTGATTTTATACCAAATAAACTAGATACAAGATTTAAAATCTGGTCTTTAAAAGGGATTACTACGGTGGCCGAGAAAGCCCAGCGCAGTGCAAATTGAAAAGCGCTGCAAAAGCACAAAACACATCCATCAAAATTACAACACAGGCGCAGCAAATAGAAAAACGCGCTGCAAAAAGAAAAACGTGCTGCAAATAGAAAAACGCGCTGCAAATAGAAAAACGCGCTGCAAATAGAAAAACGCGCTGCAAATAGAAAAACGCGCTGCAAATAGAACCACAACACAACGGAAGTGAGTCACAACACAACGGAATTTTCCCAGGGGACCTTAAAAGATGCTGTACCAGCTGTATACAAAGGACAATAAGTGGCAAACAAGCTTCTGAAAAGTAAGTTATGATTATTACCTGTGATTACCACGGTTGTGTGCATATTATTAAAAGTTCTGCTTCACAAAACGCCTTGTTTGCCACTTATTGTCCTTTGTACACATAGTGAAGTCCGAGACGTTACTGAAGACGCAGCTTAGCTGGTACAGTATCTTTTAAGGTCCCCCGGGAAAATTCCGTTGTGTTGTGACTCACTTCCGTTGTGTTGTGGTTCTATTTGCAGCGCGTTTTTCTATTTGCTGCGCCTGTGTTGTAATTTTGATGGATGTGTTTTGTGCTTTTGCAGCGCTTTTCAATTTGCACTGCGTTGGGCTTTCTCGGCCACCGTAGATTACAGCGTTCTGCAATATCATGGTAAAATTTAATTTGCAAGACTTTCAAACTATAAAAGAAAAATATTCCCTTGAAAATCAAGACTTTTACTTTTACCTTCAGATTCGGCACTACTTTAATAAAACAATTAAAATTAATTCATTTGATGACAGCATATTAAAACTATTTATTGAGGCATATCAATCTCAGCCTCTGACAGGAATAATATCTAAAATGTATGAAGGACTAATGGAATTGACAGGAAATTCTACTGAATATATTAAACAAAAATGGGAAAAAGAAAGTTGTCAATCTATTTCAAATGAAAGGTGGCCAAGAATATGTGAGCAACAATGGAAAAGCACTAGTGCACATAATTGGAGGGAATTTGGGTGGAAATGTGTAACTCGTTTTTTTATTACACCTAAACAGAGACCTGGAGAGAATCAGGATTGCTGGAGATTGTGTGGGGGTGAGGAGGCCGGTCACTGGCATATATTTTGGGGCTGCCCAAAATTAGGGGCTTTTTGGTCTGATTTGCACAGTACACTACAAGAAATACTGAACTTGGAAATTAACTTTAGATTTAATATTTTATTCTTAGGAGAGATCAATCCTCAAGTAATAGGATCAAACAGATACCTCTGGAATATTTTTTTGATTGCCAGTAAGAAAGCCATAGCAAAGAGATGGCGTACACCAGATCCCCCAGTAATGGAAGAATGGATAAATACAGTCAACCAGATTTACATAATGGAGAAAATTACATTTGCTATCAGGATTCAGATATATATAGTATAGGACACAAGCCATCAAAGTGACAGGTTGACCTTTATTTGACCCCGCCCCCCTCCCGCCCCCCCCTCCTCCCCCTCCCCCCCCCCCCCCAAACACCTGTTCAATAAATCAATCAAAGATAATGATTAATAGTGTTTATGTGTAATAGAATATTTTCCCGCTCTTTTTGAAAATGTATGGCTGATAGTTTCCCATCCTCCCAGCTGTTCAGGCCCACCATATCCTGACAATTAATCAATCAAGAATAATAATTAATAGTGTTTATGTGTAAGAGGATATTTTCCCGCTCTTTTTGAAAATGTATGGCTGATAGTTTCCCATCCTCCCAGCTGTTCAGACCCCCCATATTCAGATAATCAATCAATCAAGAATAATGATTAATATTGTTTATGTGTAAGAGAATATTTTCCCGCTCTTTTTGAAAATGTATGGCTGATAGTTTCCCATCCTCCCAGCTGTTCAGGCCCACCATATCCTGACAATTAATCAATCAAGAATAATAATTAATAGTGTTTATGTGTAAGAGGATATTTTCCCGCTCTTTTTGAAAATGTATGGCTGATAGTTTCCCATCCTCCCAGCTGTTCAGACCCCCCATATTCAGATAATCAATCAATCAAGAATAATGATTAATATTGTTTATGTGTAAGAGAATATTTTCCTGCTCTTTTGGAAAATGTATGGCTGATAGTTTCCCATCCTCCCAGCTGTTCAGACCCCCCATATTCAGATAATCAATCAATCAAGAATAATGATTAATAGTGTGTAAAAGAGAATATTTTCCTGCATGAGAATACTTTTACCCACAGCCAAACCTGCTCGGAGGCCCCTCTCTCACACACACACACACACACACACACACATACAGGCACGTACACGCGCACAGACACACACACACACACACACACACACACAGTCACGGTCCTGCTCACACACCCGCCAGCCCCCCTTAACCAAACATTCAGTCTCTTGACTTCACACACACACACACACACACACAGTGAGACATGTTCAGACACAAAATTATTTTATTTATCCGAGCAACCAATAAGGAATAATTACGTGTAGATACGTGTACAAACGTAATATAACCACGCCCTTTATTCAATAAAAGCAGAGAGGTTACGGTACTCTACCAAACATTCAACAGGCGGTGGTGTTTCTAACGTTACACGGGTAAGAGTTTATAAGATATTGTTTAATTCAATTTATATAATTTATAAAACTATATCATTAAATAATTATTGTTTTATTTGATTTATTCCTTAGCAAAAGATCGGAAAACATGGATGCTCTTACAAAAGCACCAAGAAAGGAAATCGCAGGGTCTGAAAAGAATCATGTATGGCCGCTATCAGACGGTCGATTCTTTGGATTTCGTTTCCACGATGATATGAAATGCGTCACTCTGTGTATCGGTCCAACAGTAAGATTTGAGGATGCGACCGTTTTGATAACTCTTAATGGAGAGGAATGGCATAGCTTCTCAAGACATTGTTCAGTTTTTAACACCTATCTCATTTACAGAAATTGTTACTGTAAACCGGATTACCATGAGAAATTTAATTTAACATGGACACCCTATATACAAACCGGAACAATGTTGCGTTCATTCAATCTATATCCGTATTTAAATGCCAAATCGTACAATGCCAGACTTACAATTGTTCACGAAGTTACAAGTTTATTAAAACAAAACGATTTTTTTGAACAGGAATGTAAAATTGAATTACAAAATGATGACTTCAACGCAATGCAGACGTACTTTGCAATAATAGACCGTATGTTCATTGAGAGCATCGTTGAAAAACATTAAATCTGATACAGAATTTCTGAGCTTCTGAATGCGTTATCATCAGTAAAAACTGAATAGTTTAGAGTGCAGTGTATCTTAGTGTTTGAGTCTGTGTCAGCGGCAAGATTTGTACCACGGCCTGCTGTATTGTGTTTCTGATCTTCCAGGACAGCTGCGTGACCAATTAGTGATTTCTTACTCAAGACTCGCATGTGCTTCTCAATGTATATAAACACGGACTTTTCTTCATACGGTCACAAACATTTTCAGAGCTCAAGAATCTCTTTCGTTGGAAGATAATGGAGTCTGGTAAGTTTGCTTTTGGTCTGGATTGAATATAAATATTTTTATTATTATTCATACTGATGTTAATATAGTATGGTTATTTAGAATGTTGCTAGAACGTAATTAGAATGTCAAATATAATACAATGTTTTTAAACCAAATTATATTATAGTAATGTTTCGTTCTATTCTTTTAAAATAGGTAACATTCAGAAATGTTTTTAATGTGAGTAATTTTTATCATGATGAATTTTTAGAAATAATGTGATAAGTTATGTTTTATACTATTGGTGTAATTTATACTATTGGTGTAATACTGAAAATGATGCTTTTTTTTTTTTTTTTTAAATATTAATAAATTATTTTATTTAATTATTATTATTATTATTATTATTATTTTTATTTATTTATTTATTAATTTTTTTGTAGAGTTATGTAATAATTCAACGTTCAGCAACTATCAATGCAACGAAACACCAGGGGTCAATTATATCCAAAAACCTCCAACTCCATACGGTGAGAAAAATATATATTTTTCTAATTATTGTACACACATTCACACACACACATTTTATTTTCTATATTCTCTGTTCTAAGTATGTAATGATTTAATTATTTTAGAACTGACTGCTGAAACAAGAAGCAGCAGTCCCATTTACATCACTGATACTCCACCCAACAGCTCCACAATTCCAGGTAAGTGAAACATTTTTATCAATATTTAAGTAATACAAAATATATATGTTATTATCTATCATTTATTAAACCTGTGTATTTTCTGTTTGTTTGAACAGGGTGTGATTCTCCTGCGTATGCCAATAACGGTAATCAATCTCCATACAGTGAGCAGAAGATTTTAATTTTTTTCTAAATATTGTACACATACACACACACACCCCTCCCCTACTCAGTCGCCAGCATGATCTGCTCACACACACACATACACACACACACCCCTCCCCTACTCAGTCGCCAGCATGATCTGCTCACACACATACACACACACACCCCTCCCCTACTCAGTCGCCAGCATGATCTGCTCACACACACACATACACACACACACCCCTCCCCTACTCAGTCGCCAGCATGATCTGCTCACACACACACACATACACACACACACACCCCTCCCCTACTTAGTCGCCAGCATGATCTGCTCACACACACACATACACACACCCCTCCCCTACTCAGTCGCCAGCATGATCTGCTCGCACACACACACACACACACACAGTATTTTAATCAATAATATTATTTATTTTTAGATGTAATCCTGAACTCTCCATCCTACTCTCCAACAATCCCTAGTAAGAAACTTTTTGTCTCATTATTATATTTTGTATATATTGTGTGCGTATATAATATTGTAAATTATCTTATTCAATGTTTCAATGAATAGATCGTGAATCTGATCAACAATCCCCTGCGAAAGGTTATCAGTACAGCCATAATGACACGCTTTCCGGTAAATATGTATTATAATTAAACTTGCACATACGTGTATGTGAAAACACATTAGTGATGAAACGTAATATATTGTTATCTATGTGTGTTTTAGATTCCGATGTTAACGCCAATGATGATCTGAGGGACGATCTACGCGATCTACGCCACCTTCACAAGTCTGTGTCTTTGACGTTCAAGAAACTCATGCGCGTGAAAACACACGGGTCAAGAGTTCAAAGTAAGCATGTTCATGCATTGTGTAAGAAACGTGTGAGCCTTTATATGAATCAATGTACTACCCTACTCAATAAACACCATGTCTAGGAAAAGGTGTGATAATTGTTTTAATATTGAAGCCAAGAGGTGTAAAATCAGACAGGAATCTGAATATGTCCCCATCACATCCGATCATTTAACTTGTGAATGTGTATCAGATACAGAACTTACACTCAACTTACAGCATGACCATTTCCATCAGTTAAACCAAAGTTTAGATAGACTTCGGAATGAATGTAATCCTTCAGTAATAGACGCTGTTAATCGGCTTAACGAAAGTTTAGCTTTAACACCCGACCTCAATAATGTTACGGAACAGTCTGTAACAACGCCTCAAAATGTAACGCAAGAATCAAACATAGATTTGTTTCACAATCTAAACCAAAGTTTAGATAGACTTCGGAATGAATGTAATCCTTCTCTATTAGACGCTGTTAATCGGCTTAACGAAAGTTTAGCTTTAACGCCCGATCGCAATAATGTTACGGAACAGTCTGTAACAACGGCTCAAAATGTAACGCAAGAGCCGATGGTTGATTTGTTTCACAATCTAAACCAAAGTTTAGATAGACTTCGGAATGAAGCGGATAATGAAAATCAACATTCACACACTTTGTCATCTGGGTCTAATCAAGCTTTCAGTGTATCAGTTCACAATAACGAGAATGTACAGGATCAGATAGGATATGGTGTAGAAGGTGAAATACCGCAGGATATACATGTAAACAGGATAGACAGATTCAACACCACAGAAATTAGACGGCCTCTAAACTTTTCCTCATTGGGAAACGTTGAATCTTTCGATGAATTTTACAACTATGTGATGGAAGTTTTTAACCAAACCGTTGAGGTAGCAAATGGTTATATTGGTCCGAAGGATTCAGTATATGTGGAAATTCAAGGAGATTCGCTCAACGTTTCAGCGAGCGTTGAAGTAATCGACGGAGTCATAAACCCTAATGATATTGTAACAATGATTGAACAAAGCATGCAGAGCAAATTTGAAATTCTTTCCGACGAAACTCTACAAATTGTGATTCGAATTGTACACCCGCCGCGCGGAGGCGCGCGCGTTAAGTTCTCACAAATGTTCAATTCAGAAATTGTTCGGATCAAATTGAAACATCTGTTTGATTTTCAAAATAAAGACAACCTCTGTTTCGCCCTATGTGTTTCCAAACTACTGAATCCAGACCTAAACGATTACCAAGTAGAGCACATTGCAAAACGGTTACAAGCCGATGTAGGGATGTCTGAAAATGACGCCGTTAGCTTTGCCGACATTTCATTGTTTGAAAAGTTACTCGATTGTAAAATCGTAGTGATGTACAGGGATGCTGTCAAAAAAGGGTACTCGTTTTTCCAAAACAGTACGATACCTCACGAAAAAACATTGTTCCTATTCCTGCATGAAAACCATTACTACGGTGTTAAAAACCTTAAGGCTGTGCTGGGTACCGGGTACGTTTGTTCTCACTGCTACGCGGGGTATAACGATGAGAATCATCATAAATGCGAGTACAGATGCAACGTTTGTCAGGATAACGATTGTCCCAAGCTTCCTAAAAATACGGTGCAATGTCAAGACTGTTTGAGGTTATGTAGAACACCGTATTGTTACGAAAAGCACAAGGTCAAAGACGACTCTGGTAAAAATTTGTGTGAAACTAGATTCTACTGTGCACAGTGTAACACCGTGCAGCATGGTAGAAAAGGGTCCAGCAAACACAGTTGTCGCGCAAACCTATGCCGTCAATGCGGTGCTAAAGTAAACCCTGAATTTGAACACGAATGTTTTATAACGCCTCTAGAAAAGGAAAAGAACAACAAAAAGTACATTTTTTACGATTTTGAAACCAATCAAGAGTCAGGAAATCACATCGCAAATTTTATATGTTGCAGTACTTTTAAGGGTAAAGTTTGGACGGCTGAAGGACCCGATTGTGTTTCAGCGTTTTTTAAACGCTACCGTAGAAAGAAATACAAAGGCTACACGTTCTTGGCGCACAACGCTAGAAGTTACGATTCGTACATTTTATTGAATCATTTGGTCCGAGAGGGGATCAACCCCGACATCATAGCGCAAGGTGGTAAAATATTGTGCTTTGAAGATGTCGAGTTCAGACAGAGATTCATAGACAGTCTCTCTTTTCTCCCTATGAAGCTGAGCGCGATTCCCAAGGCTATGGGATTCAAGAATGAAAAAAAGGGTTATTTTCCTCATTTCTGGAACACTCTTGAAAACCAGAATTACATCGGCCCATACCCGGCAGCCAAATATTACGGTGTAGACACCATGATGGATAAAGAGAGACAAGAGTTTTTTGAATGGTACAATACTCTGTCTGGCAAGGTGTTTGACCTCAGAAAAGAGTTGGCCGATTATTGCGTGAATGACGTTCACATTCTCAGAAAGGGGTGTTTAGCATTCAGGGAGCAGATAATGAGCGGTACGGGTGTAGATCCTTTCAAATGCATCACCATAGCCAGCGTCTGTTTGAAAATCTTTAGAACACATTTTCTGACGGACAATACCTTGGCTATACCACCGCATGATGATTATATCAGCAGACAGAAGTCGTTCTCAAACTCTGCTATTCAATGGCTCGAGTACCTCTCAGACAGAGGGAAAATTCCGATTCGACACGCTCTCAACGAAGGTGAAGTTCAAATGGGTCAATATTTTTTAGACGGTTATTTTACCGACGGCCACACGCAAAATGCTTTCGAGTTCTTAGGATGCTTTTTTCACGGTTGTGATAAATGTTTCCCTGCAAACGCGCGTCACCCTCTAAGTAAAATTGGACAAACCTTCGAAGATGTTAAACAACACTCTTTGCAAAAAATTAAGAATTTGCAAAACATCTACAATATGCACGTTACAACAATCTGGGAACACGAGTGGAACGAGATGAAAAGGACAGATCAGGACGTAATAGCGTTTCTCAAACGTTTTGACTTTCCCGAGCGTTTGAAACCGAGACAAGCTCTTTTTGGCGGCCGTACAAACGCGTTACATTTACATTACGTAGCTCAACCCGGAGAGAGAATCGATTATTACGATTTTACATCGTTATACCCCTACGTAAACAAGACAAAAAACTACCCCGTAGGTCACCCAACCATCATTTTCCGCGATTTTGAACCGTTGGAAAATTATTTCGGCCTCTTCAGAATAAAAAATTTACCCCCTAGGGGTCTTTGGGCCCCCGTTCTCCCTTTTAGGGTGAAAAACAAGCTTTTGTTCCCTCTGTGTAGGGTGTGTGCCGAGTTACAACAGCAGCAATGTTGTAAACATGCTGACGAGGAGAGGGCTCTTACGGGTAGTTGGTGTAGCGTGGAGGTTATGAAGGCTCTCGAAAAAGGCTACAGAGTGTTGAAAGTTTTCGAAATCTGGCACTTTCCTAAACAGACGCATGATTTGTTTGCCGGATACATCAACACGTTTCTCAAGACAAAACAGGAGAGCTCAGGGTACCCGTCTTGGGTAAAGGACGAATCTGATCAAAAAGAATACGTTAAAAGGTACAAGGAAAACGAAGGCATAGAACTCGATCCGTCTCGCATAGAGGTTAACCAGGCCAAGAGATCTGTGGCAAAGTTGGCGTTGAATTCTTTGTGGGGTAAGATGTGTCAGAGGTCTGATAGGATTAATACTTGTCTAATCAGCGATCCCAACCAATTTCTAGAGTTCATGTTCTCGGACACGTACGACGTCAGTCACTTTTCTTTTCCGAACCGTCAGATGGCGCTGGTTCAGTGGCGTTACGCAGACACCAGATTCATCAAACCGAGTAAAGCTAACGTGTTTATCGGAATATTCACTACCGCTTACGCTAGACTCGAGCTGTACAAGCTGATAGATGGTCTGAAACAAAGATGTCTCTATACGGATACAGACTCTGTCATTTTCAAAAGTAAAGATGGTGATTGGATGCCCCCCCTAGGCGATTACTTAGGCGAGTTAACGAGTGAATTGGATCACGGAGATCATATTGTGGAATTTGTCAGCTCTGGACCAAAGTCCTACGGTTATCGAACTCGTTATGGGAAGACTGTAATGAAGGTAAAGGGTATAACGTTAAACTATACCAACGCCAAAATTGTGAATCTGAGCTCTTTGATAGATCTGGTTGACAAAAGTGTGAAAAGCCCCGACTGTACCGACGAAATTATGACGTCCAACAATCAAATCGTCAGAGATAAAAGAGGTTTTCACTTGAAAAACAAATCACAAACTAAACGTTTCCGAGTAGTGTACGATAAACGCGTTCTATTACCGGATAGCGCCACAATTCCTTACGGATATTAAACATTTACTTTGCTGAAAAAATAATGGCCGTACCTAACTCGTTCGATGCTAGACTTCAACTTCCTTTTTCTTGTATAGTTTGTGGACCCAGCAATAGCGGAAAATCTTTTTTCATCAAAATGTTACTTGAAAATTGTACGGACTCAATGTCTAAAATTCCGGACCGGATTGTATGGTGTTACACTTGCTGGCAACCCCTCTACGACGAGTTGATGGACAAACTAAACATTTATTTTGTTCAAGGTATACCCGAATCATTGTGCGACGATGAACTTTTCCCTCCGCACAAAACAAACTTGTTGGTGATTGATGATTTGATGGAGTCCGCTAGCAAGAGTGAGGAAGTAGAAAAGGCTTTTACAAAATATACCCACCATAGAAACCTCAGCGTGATCTATTTGGTTCAAAATTTGTTTTTTCAAGGGAGAAGTAGCAGAACTATAAATTTAAATACCAATTACATGGTGCTTTTTAAAAGTCCTAGAGATAAGCTACAGATCAACGTGTTGGCGCGTCAGATGTACCCCCGTAACAGCAAGTACTTTTTAGAATGCTTTCAAGATGCTACCTCTAGACCCTATGGGTATTTATTAGTAGACTTGAAAGCTTCAACGCCAGAAGATCTTAGACTCAGATCGGGTTTGTTTTTACAGGAGGTTCCTGCGGTGTACGTACCGAAGAAAAAGGTTTTCGCATAATGTCCGATCGGTTAAAGAGAAATTATCAGGTTTTGAAATCGCTACATCAGGCATCGCCTCGAGAAAGGAAACTTATACTGCGTCAAGCTCCCACAGACCTCGTACTAGCCATTTGTGAAATAGCATTAAATCTACTGAGAGGACGCATTCCTTTAACGGCTCAACAGTACGCTCGACTGAAAAGACAGAAAAAAGCGATTAAACTTTTTGCCGATAAAAGAAAATCTGTAAAGGTTAAAAGAAATACTATTAATCAATCCGGAGGTTTTCTTCTACCTTTGCTAAGCGTCGCGGTACCCTTCATCAGCAGCTTAATAGCGGCCCGTCAGAAATAGCATGGAAAACGCTGTGAAAATGTATCTGGTACCTCAGCAGCAACTTGATAAGATTAATTCTGTGTCGAGCGGAAAACCTAATGTTAGACAGACGGTGGAAAATGATCTGGATGCTACCATGAGACATATTCTGAATAGGTCTGATTTGATGCCTTACGAAAAGGCCAAACTTTATGCCTCGGTCTTGCAAAGATTCCTAAACATCGTCAAACAAGGAGATGAGGAAACGGCTCAATTAACTCTGTCCCTGCCCGTAGACTCTAACAATAAAACAATACCGGAGACCGATGTGGATCGCGGTGCGTCCGAAGACGTAATTGTCAAAGAAGTAATCGGAAACATTCCGGCAAGAAACAGAAAAAATGCTTCTTTCATCATGGAAAAAATATCCAAATCTAGCGACGTAGCTTCCTGGAATGATAAAGGTGAATTCATTTTCAAAGGAAGGACGATCAGGGGTTCACACGTGTTGGATTTGATTAAAAACCTCACGGCCCCTCAAAAAGTGTCGGATGATCGCAGACCTTTGGGGTGGATCGAGATGTTAAAAACTGTAGCCGGATTGAATATTCCCTTTTCAACTATACCTAACGTCGGCGTTCGACGTAAGATAACGGACATTAAAAGAGGCGATCCTTTGTACTCACCAAGCTCAACTTCTAAGAGCGATGACTCTGACTCTAGCATTGACACTCTTGAGCCTGTTTTCAAGTCTCCTCGTTTTACCTCAACACCTTGGATAAGTTTTTAATCGTGCATGTCTTTAAAAATGTTATAAATGATGATGATGATACAATGTAAATATTTGTTATTCTTTATTTCATTAAATGTATATACTTTAACATGTTTTACATCTACAGAGTCGTTATTTCACACTACACTCTAGTTTATGCACTGAACACATTTCACAAATTGTTTTTTATTCACTCTGGGATAAATATTTTTTACAAAAGCTTTAACCATATCATCGTTTCTTTTCAAATCATCCGTATACATAGACATAATTTGATTAAAAGAATAGCCTCTAGCTCTGTGACACAAAAAGAATACGCAGTGTTGCCCGCAGTAAGTCGAGTCACTCCTTTGAACTTGTTTTGAGTTGTGTTTTATTTCACAACAGTTCTTTTTAAAAAAAGAATGAATAGAATCATGAAAGAGTTCAGAGTTTGGCGGATTTCCGTACGAATCAAAAAATTCTCCCGAGGCGTCATCGTTGAGACATATGGCCAACCAGTGTTCTCCGGGCATGTAGCTGGGGTGAGTGTTTACGATGAAAAATGCCGGAGCGCGTTCCACCTTATTCTCGGGTAGTTCATCGCAAGGAAACACACCGTAGAATATCTTTTTCGCAGGAGGATAACTTTTCATCAGCTCGGAAAGTTCTCTGGTGTCCATAATTACTGATAATCGATGAGGACGTTTCGTCGATTATTGATTTCCAGCATAGAGTCGAAGCTGGCGTATACAATTAGATTTACCGTTCTCGGTAGAGGGTTTCTGAATCTGAGTTCCAACCTCATATTTCCCGACTTTATCAAAGATAGATGTTGTCCGCAATCATCCGGGCTCAGGTTAAAAGCTAAAAGGGTGTATCCTTGAGAATAATCCTGGCGGTTTATAGCCAAAGCTTGATCCTTTAGATTTTTCCCCGAAGCTAAAACCAACGAATGAAATTCGCGGACGGCATTACCGCTTTGAAAATTAGGTTGAAACGGTTTTGCAGGGTGCTGAACGCCGTCGACGTACAAAGCAATAAACTCTGCATCATTATGTTTAAAGTTAAAAGGATTTTTATCATATGCACCGATAAATGCGTCATTATCAATCATACCAATTATAACCGTTTTAGGGAGAGGTCCGAGGAATAAATTCTCTTGGGTGCATACGCGACTCCCCACAGGTAGGCTAAAAGTCTTCATACACACTCTTTCAAGCGGGTATTTAGCCGTAGCGTTAAGTAAAGCCTGCGCGTGCCCCATCTTGACAGCCGGGGAAACGGAGACTTTTTTTACGTACAGAGAAGCCGTTAGTATTTTAAGTGTGTAATCCCTGGCTCCTTCTTTCATCATGCAAAATTCGTCCTTACTTCGAATCATCTTAATTTTCAAGTCGACTCCGTTCAGTAAAAGTTTTTCTTGAAAAAATATATCGGAGTGGATATGACCTATTAAGTCAAAGATTCTACTTTCTTGGCTGTAAGAAGACCTGATTTTGAAGCCGTTGTTACGTCCTTGAGGATCGGTCGCGTCCATGTGGCCGTACGAGTCTTTGTAAAATAATCCTGCGGTGAATTGTGTATCCAAGGTATGTTTGCTATAGTTAAGAAGCAATTCCATTATTGCCCTGTAGGGGTAGGTATTACTCGACTGGCTGATGAGTCGATCTCCCAGCATGACGTCTACTTGTGAAAAAAGAGACGCTATAGGATAGTTTATTACACCCACCTTTGAATCGTTAGCCAAGTCTGTACCGTCAGAATTTGTGATTTTACATCTCAGGTGTAAAAAAGTGTTGTTCAGATCTAGGTAGTCTTCACCATTTCCTGCCACGTAAAACTCCAAGGGTCCGTCATCAGTCAGAGCCGAAAGAGGAGGGATTTCGACGTAAGTATACTTTTCGACGCTAGTCTGCGTGTACGGCACTGTAAATAAATCTAATTCGGACTTGGTACATTCGGTTGAAAGTCTGTGAAGTAAAGCCATGGTTTTAGAAAATGTTCACCTTTCTTCGTTTATCCAAGACTGAGGGAGAGCGCTTGTTGCTCCTCCGTTTGTGTTTTTTCAATATGATCTTTTTCACAGACGTCTTGCGTTTTTTATTCCCATTCGTTTTACGCATTCCCGGAGGTCTCCTAAAGTTCTTGTAGGCAAATGCCGCGAGACCGTCACCCTCTTGTTTTTGCGATTTAGATTTTACGACGTTGCTTACCACGTCGCTTACGATACTTTTTGCAGCGGTTTTTAAATGAGGTTTAGCAATCGTTATTCCTCTTTTTAAAATTGGTACCGCCATTCTAAAGAGTGATTTGAAGATCCCTCCTAAGCCCGAGCCGTACATCACCGGGGAGCCATAGTACCCCGGAAGACCGTTGCCTGCTTGATGCTTATAATAGTCCACATAGATCTGAGGGTCTACGTACCTTTCACCAATCATTGTTCAAACACGAAAGGAATGCTTTGCGGGTCTAAAATGAAGTTTAGCAACAAATTTTCCGTAGAGAAAACGAATATGTTTGTTCTGATCGGATTTTACCTCTATAACTAAATCGTTGATAAGACTCTTGCTCACAGGTACGTAATGCGGCTTGTCATAAGTTATTGTGACAATTTCATTGTTTTTCCCGCTTATATGTACGCATCTCAGTAGCGGTACAAAACTATCGCCGACCCTTTGATGATGAATAATGTCTGAATAAACAAACATGGTGTAAAATCCTGCATGAATATCGGCCAGATAGGGCGCTTCAGGGTTACTCTGAGTGAGGTCCGTAGCGTCATCCATACCTATCATATAGCCTAATCTCCCGTTGGAAACGCTCAACGAATACGGTTTTTTGGTTTCCATGCGGATTTTGTTGGTCTGAGCATTATAAACAATAGTTAGGTCTAAAGCTAATTTTTCTAAAGTCGCATTCATTTCACGAACCACTTGTTCTATGTCACCGTAATACCCTTCACTCATATGACAGCTATACAATTCTTGATTTAATCCATCGTCGTAGCGGACAAAAAAGACGGTTTCGCGATCCTTCAAAGAGTACCACGTGTGGGGGTATTGCACTTCAGCGAGAGCCACCTCCCAATCGCCCGTCAACTCTATGGGCTTTGCAAATTTAGTTGTGTAACACGAAATCTTATTGTTGGGATACACGTGATTGGAAGAGTTGCTGGGGAGAGTCACAAAGAAACCGTTCTCTTCCATGATGCGCTGTTTATGATAATCGGTCATTACAAACGAATCTACTTATTCTTTGACTATGTTCACAATGTCTTTGGCCGGGATCCACGAGTTGAATTTATCCGGCCACCCCACCCATTTCACTAAACACATTTTTTTCCTATTTTGCATCCTTTCTTGTATTATTTTTTCTATTTTAAAGGATTTGTCTTTTCCGACTATAATTTTTTGCAGTTCCGGTTCGTAAAACGTACCCGTTATTTCTTCACCGTCGGCATCGTGTAGTTTATATACCGGAGGATCTCTCGGAATCCTTTCGGAAATTGTAAAATATTCATCCGTATAGTTTTGTTCATAACCCTTTTCAAAATGTGCTTTTAGTCGCGAAATCCTGACAACGTCACCGATCTTAAACTTGAAGCGTAGTTTTTTAACTCTCGAAGGAAACAGTCCGTACAAGGTTTTAAATACTTTGAAGGAGTTTGTTTCATCAACCTCGACAGGTTTCATTTTGATGCTGCTGTGGTAGTTATGATTGTACGAGTGAACCAATTCCTGAACTACATCGATGTACTTTCTCGTATTAACCGCTGTAAAGTATTTCCACATTTTATTCCTCAAGGTCCTATTAAACCTTTCACAAACAGATGCTTTCTGACCCGTACCCGTAGCAAAGTGAACGATGTTGTGCTTTTTCATTAATCCTTGAAAATTTTTGTTGAAAAATTCTTTTCCTTGATCCGTTTGCAATTTTTTAGGAACACGCCCTTCCTTAAGAATAGAATTAAAAGCGTCGGTCACCTCAACGCCCGTCTTGTTTCGCAATACGCGTACCCAAGCGTATTTAGATAAAATATCTATACACGTTAACATAAATTTCATATCTTTGTTATCCTTTGACAAGTTTGACATATCCACTAAATCGGCTTGCCATTGTTCATCCATGTTTTTCACAAACCATCTGTTTGTTTTAAATTTTCCTAAAACAGGTTTGTGAAGAGTATACGCGTCCTGCGCAGACAGCCAGTTTTTAACATCTTTAATATTCGCTCTCGATCCTTTTTTCTCAAAAATTGCCCTTTGTAAACTCTCAACCCCTCCGTAAGACCCAGGGTTGGAGGGGTCATAATAAATCTTTTTCAACAAGCCCTCAGTCATGGTGCTAGGTCTCACCAATAATGGACAGAGAATAAGAATGTAATCAGCTTTTATTACTACAAACTCAAAAGCCTCGTTAAATGATACACATTTACATTATTTTGTTTTTCATTAAAAAAAGATATCAAACAGTTTACAGTTTTTTCAACATGAACATGTTTCTTAACTATCATTTTCAAAACACATGCGTCGGTTATATAGGTATGAATACACATTAAAAACTTAAACTTTAAGCAGAGTAGAGCCGTTATCCGAACTTTTATTCGGCTATGGGTGAAAGCTTGGATGGAAGAGACGATGTTACCCATGTGAGCGCCGTTTCGGATGATTCCAGAGAACTGTGGAAATCCCAGTACTCAACAATGTCCTCGATCACCGTATCGTTGTAGATAGACGCAGTTTTATGCTTAATGTCTCTCAGAGCCGTCTTGAAGTCAGGTTCGTCTCGCAGTTGGCACACTGTAGTTTCAGCCGCTGCTTGGATTTTTTCCAGAGACGGTACATGTGAGATACCGCACAACTTTAGAGCTCTGGCCAAGGTGTATTTCAACCAAGGTCTAAACAACTTTGTCAAAAGTCTTTTAGCGTTGATGTGCAGATAGAAGTCTTCAGGATCATACAGACACGAATGTTGTCGCTGACTCGGGTGATCGGTGGCGCATCCGTTGCAATGCTCTCTCAGATCCTTTTCAATGATTTTGTCCAGCAGATCCCCGGTGACAGCGCGGATGATGGAGAGCATGGTCGTTCCGATACATCCGTCGATTTCATCCGATGTACCCGGTTTGGTTGATCCTGGGGTAAGACCCTCCATGACCGGAGAGTACGAGTACAGGTTTAAGAGTTCTTGAGTCATTTCAACAGCGGATTACCCCCGACACAGCAGCGTGTATAGAACAAGTATGACTCGTAGATAGAGACGGTCTTAATTTATTAGTTAGATAGTATGGTAGGCATTGCTTACGTTTGGACTCCGCCCCAGGCTCTTTCACATACATTTCACATACTCTTTCATGAAACCCCATATGGTCTAGCGGTAAGGATTCCTGGCTTTCATCCGGGCGGCCCGGGTTCGACTCCCGGTATGGGAATAGTATTTTTATGTATTTATTTTTAAATTACTAATTAAATAACTCTTAAACACGTGTAAACACTACAAAAGTTTCTACATAACATCATTATTTTGCTTGATGATGCACGACATGCATGGTGTCGGCTATGTTTGAAATCTTGCGATCTTCCGCTGTGACATACACAATGCTGATTTCACGTTTAGGATACTCTGCGAAAGGATTGTCGGTGAGAGAATCAAAATAATCATTGAGTCTCATCTTAAGTTTCTCCAGTCTCTTAATGTTATACACATCCTTAATCAATTGTTTGACGATTATGCAACATTCTCTCATGTTCTCTTTCCAATCATTCCACTTTAGCTTTATGAAGGAGTTGGCGGTTCGACTCTGATCACTGTTTGATGGCTCAAAGCGTACTTCTTCCATAGACATGATAGTAACGACTGAACCGTCAATCCTGGAGATTTTTAGTCCGTAACAGAGTTCTGATGACTCGCACGGGGCTATTGAAATATAGCAAGTCTCAGACTCTGTATGCGATACGGATCTAGAGTTCATAACTCCTACCAATCCTTCACAGTGTTTTGTGAAACACTCCCAATCTCCTATTTGAAAAGTGATTCGACATGTCGCATCTTCAAACATCTCTGTTGGGCCGGTAAACAGAGTAACATGGTACACATCTTTGTGGAGACTGAATCCAAAGAATCGACCGTCTGATAGCGGCCAAGCACGCATTTTTTCAGACTCTGCGATTTCCGATCTGGGTATAAAAGAAAAACGCTTTCTTGGGGCGTTCGTAAGAGCATCCATGTTTTCCGATCTTTTGCTAAGGAATAAATCAAATAAAACAATAATTATTTAATGATATAGTTTTATAAATTATATAAATTGAATTAAACAATATCTTATAAACTCTTACCCGTGTAACGTTAGAAACACCACCGCCTGTTGAATGTTTGGTAGAGTACCGTAACCTCTCTGCTTTTATTGAATAAAGGGCGTGGTTATATTACGTTTGTACACGTATCTACACGTAATTATTCCTTATTGGTTGCTCGGATAAATAAAATAATTTTGTGTCTGAACATGTCTCACTGTGTGTGTGTGTGTGTGTGAAGTCAAGAGACTGAATGTTTGGTTAAGGGGGGCTGGCGGGTGTGTGAGCAGGACCGTGACTGTGTGTGTGTGTGTGTGTCTGTGCGCGTGTACGTGCCTGTATGTGTGTGTGTGTGTGTGTGTGTGTGTGTGTGTGAGAGAGGGGCCTCCGAGCAGGTTTGGCTGTGGGTAAAAGTATTCTCATGCAGGAAAATATTCTCTTTTACACACTATTAATCATTATTCTTGATTGATTGATTATCTGGATATGGGGGGTCTGAACAGGTGGGAGGATGGGAAACTATCAGCCATACATTTTCCAAAAGAGCAGGAAAATATTCTCTTACACATAAACAATATTAATCATTATTCTTGATTGATTGATTATCTGAATATGGGGGGTCTGAACAGCTGGGAGGATGGGAAACTATCAGCCATACATTTTCAAAAAGAGCGGGAAAATATCCTCTTACACATAAACACTATTAATTATTATTCTTGATTGATTAATTGTCAGGATATGGTGGGCCTGAACAGCTGGGAGGATGGGAAACTATCAGCCATACATTTTCAAAAAGAGCGGGAAAATATTCTATTACACATAAACACTATTAATCATTATCTTTGATTGATTTATTGAACAGGTGTTTGGGGGGGGGGGGGAGGGGGGGGGCGGGAGGGGGCGGGGTCAAATAAAGGTCAACCTGTCACTTTGATGGCTTGTGTCCTATACTATATATATATTCAGATGCCAAAATTTGCAAAACTATGGTCAAAATGGACAGCTTACATGAAGACTACAAAACCAGATTTTATCGAAACACAATTAGAATAAATTACTATTCAGAACTCTCATTTATGATTTCTTTGATGTATTACTATAATTTAAGGCATCCTCCAAGTAATTTGTCCTGTACATGTTTGTTTGGTGTATAATTGAGCAGATGTGTAATCAATGTTAAGAATGAGAAAATGTAAACTGTCAATGATGCCTCTTAAATGTGTAGACACTGGAAAAATAAAAAATTAAAAAAAAAAAAAAAAAAAAAAAAAAAAAAACAAGTATTTCAGTATTTTACTACAGAGCCAGAATCACATGGTTACAGTAGAAAGTCAACCTGACATCCGTATTGATCTCTTTATCTTGTTTGTTCATCTTTTGGCCACATTATCTTAGAATTGATCAGATTACACATAAATTACCAGTTCAACAGTCTTCTAATGCAAAACAGGAAAAGTTATATTTGCAGATACAAATCAGTGAGTGTGTTTACTCATAATCAATAATCCAATAACTCCCGAACATTAGATTTTGTCTGTAATCTGATCAGCATGTTTACATTCACTTGGGTGATTAGATAAGTGGGAAACTCCAGGCCTTCGTGAGTCAGACAGTAATCAGATTCCTACTTTGCAACCAGATTAATCTTACAGAAGGTTATAATGTAAATTTACCAACTCTTATGGATTTTATTTGTTTTTTTTAAATAGTTTTTAATAGCATGCAGTGCTGCCCTGCTAACAGCGTTCTTTTGTTGCTTACAAATGGAGATAAGCATCAGATAAGTGTGTAAAACTGAAAGTAATCAGATGAAGCGTGTTCAGCATATCAAATAACATACAGCTTTTTATCAGAATTCCTAACTGGATACCTGTGTCTTGATCTGATCTGAGAAATCAAAGTATGCTGTGGAATTGAGTGCATAAATGATCAGATGATTGCAGAAATCTGATGAAGACTCATTCATTTTTTAGCTTTCAGTCAAGACACTTTTGTCACATGCCTGAGTTTACCCTTTGCTTCCATTAGGTCTATTCACTACATTTCCCAGAATGCAACACTAGAGTTTCCACTACCAATCAGGTATTGACTACTCGCTTCACTTCACCTGAGTATTGATTCTCAACACCTGTGTCTCATTAGTTTCCTGTGTATTTGTATTTAAACATGTTTTCACATGTGAATGTGCAAAGTATTCCCCACGTTAGAAGTTGCATACCAAGATTTAATTATGTGTATTACCCTTATTGTTTTGACCCTCTTTTTGCCCTATATGTTTTTTTTTTTACAGTGTTTTTGGTTACTATATTCTTTCTTTTTTCACATGTCTGGGTTTTTTTCTGTAGATTATCTGGCAGGCTTTCAGTCTTGTATTTGTGGAACCCTTTAATGTGTCTTTGGGCCCTTTTTTAGCCTTTATCTTTAGGTGAGACATTTATTGTGCATCACACAGTTGGATTTAAGGCATGTTGATGTGTCTTTAGTATCGTGAGGATGCAAAAAAAATGAATTCTCTTAATTAATCATGGGTGTGTTTTGAGCGTAACAGGAAATAAACCAATCAGCATGTCACTTGCCCTTTCCTTTAAGAGCCAGGTGGGCACTGACTTTGGCACTTTAATATTTTAACAGTGCAGCACTTTGTGCATGTCAGCAGAGGAATCTGACCTACACATTCAAACTGTATAGATGCACAAGTATGGATGGGTGACGATTGACTGTTGTCAGGGTTTTAATAAGTCAGTGGCGTGAAAGGTGTGAGAATAGACTGTTGGTGGGGTATAAGATAGGAATGAGCATCGTGACATGCCTTGCACGGGGGTGTACGATAGGGGCATTTGTGTTATTTATATACTAAGCATAACTTGCATGACAACTTTAACCCATCACCAAATAAACAACAAAAAATGCTCAGCTAGCTTTTACATCCACATGGTAATACTTCCTATGAATCCTGTATTTATGATGCATTATATTGCATACATAATACATTAGCAGTTATGACAGACATAAATATAATAATAATAACTTTGTATAATACCTCTGAAGTATAATACCTCTGAAGTATAATACCTCTGAAGTAAAACATAACATGTAATAAAACTAGTATGTCACTTCATTAAAACAGGTTTCATAATGCCTAACAGTACAGTACTCTCTTTAGAAAGTCACGTACTGTTGTATTTTAGAGCATGATATACGTGTTGGTGTTAATACATATTGGTTATTATACAAGCTTTTGACAATCATTATGAGTTAATATGTCATATTATATTCTTCTTTTTTATCATTTTACGTTTGAATATGTTTCTTATTGTATTCTGTTGTTGCTGCTGGATGCATAAAGTAATTCAGGATAAATAAAGTATCTATCCGTCTGTCTGTCTGTCTATCTATCTATCTATATGCCATATTGATGCATTATGAATGCAGCATTCATAGGAATTTGCAATGCATGGCTCATACTATTATGCATCTTGGGATCCTTCCTACCACTTGAAGGATACTGATGTTATCAGCATGTCCCCACACTAGTCAGTCTGGGTGGGCTTTCAGATACATTTACAGAAGGAGTTATACCCTAATTATCTGCACTTTGTATCTGAACAATTAAAGAGTTTAAAGAAAAGAGATGTTGCAAGGAGAAGCAACAGCGCATTTGCTCATTAACTGCTGGTGGGAAAAGTTGAGTGATCCTAATTAAAAATTCCATTAGGCTAACAATAGTAATCAATGACATAAAGGGATTCATTAATGGGGTAGTAGCACTGGAGTGTTCTTTCTAATGTGCCGCTTCATCCTCTGGGTCCTGTAGAGCGCGGAGGGGGAAAAGCGCATCGGCGGGCGCGAGCACGGGCACGAGCACGGGTGCGGGCGCGTGCACGGAGGCTTTTCTTAACAAAGGACGGGAAGAAAAGTATCCAGGAATGAAGGGAATGCATTAGAAACAGGCAGGCCGCCCAAACGCTCGGCACATTTTCGTCTGTAAAAAAAAAAAAAGAATAATTCTTTCTCAGTTTGCACACAGGCGGTGACACAACAGAGGGGAGTCAGAGAACATCCGACAGGCGTAAAGTCGTGGAAATAAGGAAATAATCGAGTTATTATCATGCAAATTCAGCAGTGCATGGGAGCTGATGAAACAAAACTTGCAACCTGAAAAGGAAAGCATGATGAAGGGAGAAAGAAAAAATAGAGCACCCAGGCTTAATCTAGACTCAAACACTCAGAGCTAGGCCAAATTATGTGTTTGCTTGTGCATCTGTGTTTGTTTTACAAACAGACCGCCAAACACACATATACACACACACACTTATATACACACTTGTATACACAACACACACAATTTCCCATTCAAGCTCCAAGATAATAAGTGCCCGCATTTACAGCTCAACTCGTTAGGAAATCGTTGTATAATTTGAATCAGATCAAGCTTCTCTCCCTTTGGAGAATGGCTGGCTGTTTGCTTGGGTGCATTGCGGGGAAGCCGACAGGTGTTAGAGCGCGCCCATCAAATACTTCCCCCCTGCTCACAATAGCAACAATTAGCCGTCAGCTCAGCCGGCTGAGGACACGGTGGGGCATAATAAGATATGCGAATAATAAGTGTCAGATTATCATTAGCTTTCTGTCACAAAGCCGCAGATTCAGCAGCTCGCCGTTACTGCAGTCTTTTTTACTGTTGTCCATCAGCCCACCCAGGCCTCACACCCAGCAGTGCTGATGCTTTTCCAGCAGAGGAATGTGGGAGGATGGGTTGGAGGGAACAATAACGGGCCGTACAGTATGTTTTGTTGTATTGACTATTGGCACAGTATTGGCACTGTATGTATGTGTGTGTGTGTGTCTCTATGAGTGTGTATATGCTATTAAGTGATTGTTTTTATAGTTGCTACAGCATCTCAGTTATATATATATATATATATATATATATATATATATATATATATATATATATATATATATATATATATATATAAGTCCAGAGCCATTCAGAGGTGGACTTGCTGATGTGCTTTGGGTCACTGTCCTGTTGCAGAACCCAACACTCGCTTTAGCTCAAACTGATGGCCAGCATTATCTTTCAGGATTTCCTAGGTTCCATCAATTACAGCAGCAAACCAGCACTAGAACATGACATGATACCACTTTAAAATAAGGCTCCTTTATAAAGAGTTTATAAAGTGTTTAGAAATGGTTAGGTTAATTAGGTTATAAACCATTAATAAGCAGTTACAACACATAAACAGGAAGGGCATCAGTGACCTGTCATGTACCAAATAGTGATTCCCCATTCATTTATACTGTTAAACCTCAGATCTTACTAGATGCATATCTATCTTACTTTGTCTTTTCCATCAGTCAGCTTTAACATTTTATTAATAACTTTATTCATTTAACTATAATAACATATTAAATGACTAAACTGACTTTCTATGTTATTTTATTGGATATGTTAAAAAAAGTTATTTTCACTGCAAAATAATGGTTTTAATGTATATAATGTATATACTATTTAAAAACACTTTATAAAGGAGTCTTATTTTTACACTACCACCATCATGTTTGACTTTCAGTATGATGCTCTTTTGTATTGGGTCTAGATGTATTGGGACACACAAACACATTCCAAAAAGTTCCACTTTTGTCTCACCAGTCCACAGAATATTTTAAGTCTCAAATGTCCAAACGTTGAACATTTAAAAAAGAGCTTTAATAGGGATTTAATAGGGTTTTAAAAAAAGCTGATTTAGCAGCAATGGTTAAAAACTCTTTTTTTTTATGGCTTCCTCTCATCAACACAAAGAATTGATACAAATATGCTACTGAAATTTCTTGCTGGAATAAAAAAGCACACAAATAAAGCTCTTACTTTGTTGTTTGTAGTAATTGTTAATATATTTGCTCTCTGTTGCCAACAGAAATAACAAAGTAAGCAAAAAATGTGGGTGTTTGTGCTATTTCAGTTGCCGTAATGTATTGAATCACGTTTTTGACGTGGACTTGAAGGCAGCATTAGTGTATACTTACTGCATACACAAGGAACCTTTCATTTACCCAACTCCTGTAACCATACAGTACAGTAAATGTACCTCACGCTAAAGCCTGTGATTATCCCATTCATTCGGTTGAATACGCTGCCTTGAGTACCTCTTGTCAGAAAGTGTGTATGTTCTCTGTCATAATCAGGCACGGGTAGTGATCTGACAAACCCATGCTGTCATAACTCAGCATGACGAGCATTCATAGCTTTTCTCCAACATCCTCCAACATCTCTCAGAAAAGAAGGTATAGACTGAATACAAAGCTTTGTAAACAAAGACCACTCTGTTTACACCTGTCCACTTCATTTGGCTGACATTCTTATATTTCTTCGTGAGTGGCCCCATTTAAAATCTCACCTCATCAGTCATGCTTTGGAACCCCTATGGAATAATCTATCACCAAGAGTATCAATATCAATTCTGCTCTGAAAGGGCTGATGCTGAGCACAGATTGATGATTTTTCTCCTCTAACACACACTAAACCCATGAATTTACAGTTGAGTTGATTCAGGTGTGTGAAGAAATCACCACATTGTTCTGGACCCTGGCTCTCCACAACCAAAATTGATGATCTATGCTGGCCAACGCAATCAACCTAATATCTCTGGCCACTGTTCCACTGCAGGGCCAAAATTTAAATGTGAAAACCCATTGGCAAAAAGTAGTCAAAATATGTGTGTAAGATGAGATGTTCAGGCTTATCATGCTTAAGCAAAACAAAATCTGCCAATGAGGTAAGCTAAATGTTGTTCTTTCGTAAAAAAAAATAAATATTAAAATGTCAAAATCCTAAAATGTACTTAATCTTAGTTAATCCAAGTAAAACTCCATGATTTAAGGATGTGTTCCTAAAATAAACAACATAGACTTACCATTACAATGCTTGGTGAAAGAAAAAATCAGAAAACAAATAAGGTTTATTGCCCTTATATCAGATCATTTTACTTGCTAAGAGTTTTGTTTTGGCATCAGAGGCTAGTGTTGAATGTGTGTGATCTTAATGTAAATGCAAAGTGGAATACTGTGTGTTTTCACACCAGCTACCAGCCTAGTTCCATATTATAAGTAGCCTTATCCATCATTGCTACTGTGAAATTTGCACACTAGCAACCAGCTACTACATTACTACCCAGCTACTGAGCTTATTTAACCTTGCTACTGTGACATTAGCATGCTGACGTCCAGTTACTACATTACTACTTAGCTACTGGGCTTAATAAACATTGCTACTGTGACATTAGCATGTTGATGACCATTACTACTTAGCTACTGGGCTTATCAAACATTGCTACTGGGACTACCTAGCTACTGGGCTAATCCAACATTGCTACTGAGACATTAGCATGCTGGCGACCAGTTACTACATTACTACCCAGCTACTGGGCTTATTTAACCTTGCTACTGTGACATTAGCATGCTGACGACCAGTTACTACGTTACTACTTAGCTACTGGGCTTATCCAACATTGCTACTGTGACATTAGTATGTTGACAACCAGTTACTACATTACTATCCAGCTACTGGTCTTATCCAACATTGCTACTGTGGCATTAGCATGCTTTTTAACAGGCTTGACCCACACTGCTAATGCAGTTTTGTCATGCCAACTGGCAGTCTCCTTCACATTCAATATAGCTTATAGCCTTCACACTCTGGCAACCAGGCTTGTCCTATATCTCAAACACAGTGTTAGCATGCTGGCATCCGAGCTTATCCAACATTTCTACTGTGGTGTTAGCATGCTGGTAACTGAGCTTGTCCTATTTTACTAATACAGCATTAGCATGCAGGTGACTGGCAACACCCCCCCACAGCTATTACAGGCTTGTTCCACATTGCTAATGCACTGTTAGCACATGAGCTACTTGCTTCAGTGGTGTTCGTATGCTGGCGACCAGGCTTGTCCTAAATTGTTAATCTAGCTAGCTAATAGGCAGATCCCTAGTGTTTAAGCCCTCACACTGAATGCAGTCAATTAGGCTCAACCAACATCACTATTGCAGCATTAGTATGCCGGCATGCCGGCAACCAGGTCTGTCCCATATTGCTAATATGGTGTCAACATGCCACCAGCTATCAGTTTCTGAGCTTTTTCAATATTGCTATCATGTCATTAGCATGCCATTGACCAGGTTCATTTAATATTGTTACCATGACATTAGTATGCCAGCTACTGGGCTTAGCCAACATTTCTTAGCATGCTGGCAACCAGGCTAGACCCACATCGCTGGCTCTCCATTAAGAAGGTTCTATAGCCCTAGGTGCAGTTAACTAACCTTGCTAAGAAATTACAGACCCAGCATTTATAAGCATTCCATGCTGAAATGTGTCCATGTGAAGAAACCACCGGAAACACCTTTTCATTTCATAACATCTAACCAGATCCCGCAGGCTCCTCCTTCACAACATCAGGAGAATATAATCGCTGTAGACTGCAGACACTGCTATACTTCATGTTCTATCTCCTCAGTCATCTAGAGACCAGGCTTAAAATCCCCTCCTTGCAGACCTTCTTCATACACCATTTCTCCTCTGGTCTGCAATCTCGCTCAGTTCTCCCACTCGACTCTTTGCTGAGACCACTTCACTGGTTTCCTGTGGATGCAGGAGTCAGATATAAAGCTCTGGTTCTCACGCTCCAGGCTTCAAAGGGCTCAGCTCCTCCCTTCCTCTGCTGCTTGGTTCAGAACCCAACACCTACACACTAAACTTAGGCCCTGCACTCCTGGGCTCTTGGAACACCACCCCTTGAAATCCAAGCATCTGTATAAAGCTAGGTCTGGAAGTTTTTAGGCCCCTCAGTGGTGGAACAAGCTTCCATCAAACCTCTGCACAGCAAAGTCTTTTGATTCCTTAGTGCCGTAGTTCTAAAACCCATCAAGCAAAATCTTGTTTTACACATATTTGCAGGTTTTTGCAATCTGTTTGATACTTTAACATTGTTTTTCAACACAAAGTGCACATTATGTATATATTTAACTGGATCTGATTATGGCATAGGTACTGTTTCTTTGGTTGTAGACTCTAGCAGCATTTTTACTTTCTATATTTGAATCTTGTCGAGACTTTGTTCAGAGCCTAACACTCTCTAAATATCTATTACCATTACCGAAGAAACAAGAATCTGACTTCTAGTAAAGTTGGTCCAATTTACAGTATTTTAGGTAGAACACAGCCAACTCGCCCCTTCTCCCAGTTTACTGCCCAAATTCACATCATACACAGTCTTAAACACATTTTCACCACTGGATTATGGGTAGTAAATTCACCATATACTGTATGAAACACAATCCATGGTATACAACAGACGTCTTGGTTCTATTTATGATCAATAAAGTCCCTGTACATCTGGAGTCAGAGATCAGCTGACAGCATTTGTCACCCACACATGTGAGAGAGACATCACGTGCTGTGTATACATACATTGCGTGGTATTCATACAATATATTCATCAAAGCACTTGTTTTTTGGATCTGCTTTTATTCTAGACAATTAACAAGATCCCTCTTTTAGAGTGATGTTATAGACTAGTCACATGGAATTTTTGTGAGACCATAATTGAGACTAAAACACTATGAAGTCAGCTGACATATGGCTTTGCTTTAGCATTCATTTAAAAACAATGAATATATATAAATATGTACATACATTTTTACCCAACAATCTTCTACAATCTTCAATTTTTGTAAGTTAAATCTTTCTCCAGAGTAAATACAAGAAAATGAACACAACATATACATTTATTGGGAGTTGCATCAGTTCCAATGGCTTGATCAGACGGTAATAAGGAAGTAATACTAAACACTGAACACAATGTGCCCAAAATTTACATGTAGGTATTACTTTGTGAGTGAGGTTAAACACAGAGAATGCTGTGGTGGGTGATAATAGTCGTGGCCAGCATTGTCTGCATAGAATTTCCATGCAAAACATACTGTCTTTGTGAATTTAGAAATCAATTTCACCTCATATGTTTTTACTAAAATTTCTTAGGAGAACTTACATTAAAGAGAATGAGACATGAGATACTTCTATGGAAACAGGAGTCAAAACCCGGGTATCAAACGCACAACCTGTTCATTGATGGCCCAGTACTCTAACCACTGAGCCATCAGTTCACTAAAAATGGCAAAATCATCTAAAAGTTAAGAACTGAAGCTTTATAACTCTAAATAAAAACATTTTCATTTCAATTAACACCAATAACTGTCAAATTACTTTTTCCTTTTATTTGTCCACCTTTTATTTCGTGAAGATTTCTTGAGAATTTAAAATTCATTTTGCTGAAATAAGACCTGAAGTCTTAGTACAATTTTACATACAAAGCTTGCAAAAATGTGAAATATACAACTGAAGCACATGCATGATTAAAAAAGGACAGTTTAAACAATAGCAAATATTTTACAATGCAATATGTAGTATGCAGTTTCACTAGAAATAGTCCAGAATTAAATTAAATATTAGGCTTTTTTTAATTGTTCGAGGAAAAAAAATTAAATTAATTTCCTTTGCAAATACAGCTTTTTGTGTTGTAATTTCTTTTTTTTTTCTATTCAGTGTATTTTTTGTGTTTTCTGTGCCGCTGCGTGAGGTCTGCACACATTCTTTGAGCACACACATTGATACACACTGACATTTGTCTTTAAATATGTCATTAAACATTATGATATTTAAACGCCCGGAGCTGTTGCACATATTTATTGATCGTGTCAATCTGCTTGATCTGTCAGTTGAGTAGATCAAACAAGACACAAGCTTAATTATTTCCCTGATGCTGTATAGGAAGAATATTGATAAGCATGTGCCAGAATGCAAAATTGCTATTAATTAGTTGGTGGAGGATGGAAAAAAAATAATCATAATGTCACGATATCTGACAGGGGGAAAAAAATGAAGCTTCTATACCAGCACTAGAGCTATTTCACCTCCTCAATCTATCACAGTTTGCATTAATTTAAGATGAAAAGTAAAGGGAGAAAGATCAATGAATAGATTTACTTTTAGCCATAATAATATCCACCTTGCTCTCAATCCCAATGCTGCTCTGCTGGAAAAGGCCAGTAAGTGATACTGATTGAAGCATTAGCAGTTCTGTAATATGCTGTAGGAGGATTTTGAGCAGAAATCCCATTATTAAAATGGATCAGACCAAAAATATGGCAAAAACGGTATTATATTGGCAGTGGGGATAAATGATGTCATTATCTATAGTTTTTTTTTAAGATACTCTTTTCAGCGTTGCTCACGCGTTCCGTCATCAACATACATTACCATTGTAAATGCCTTCAGTTCCCTAAACGTATTATAATGGGCCACTGGATTATTGGCAAATCAGATGCATAATTGAAGGCAGAGTAATCCTTACAAATGACTCCACATCTGCAGCCCGAAAATTAGTTTGGCATTAGGTCTGAACGAGAAGTGAAAATATCACTGTGTGAGGCCTTTTGCTTTTAGTTTCAGACGTGACAGTCTCCACCACATTTCGCATTACGCCTCTTTATTATGCTATTGCATCAGTGTTGCTAAATGGGATTAAGCCGGAGGCAATTATTATATAATATATTAAATTTGTTAGCATAACACCTTAATGGTGTCTGTTAGATCTGGAATGTAAATTGTTCTGCTGCGACGTGCAGATGATGTTGCCAGGAACAGCCATTTGTTTAAATCCAGTGTTTGTGTCAAACATATTAGATAATGCAAATGATATACATTAGCTTGTTGTGCAATATTTGGCTATGCTCAAAGGTCAAATTACTTGGTGAGACTATTATTAATATTATTATTAAATAGTAACTTAGGTGCCCCCGGTTCCTGAGGTATCGGTGTCTAAGTAATCAAAATATAATTATATATAAATAAATAAAAACACACACAATTTACTGTTATATCTCCTCTAAAAAAAATATTTTTGGTGAATAAAGCTATTCTGTTAATTATAATAAATAATTTTATTCCCTTTCCTTTTTTTTCCTTTTTATATGATGATAATTGCGCATTACATTCATTATACGTTACACTGCAAAAAATAATTAAATAAATATATAAATAATAAACAAAACATTGGTTCTTCAGCTACCTGCTGCACTTAATTGCAGTTAGTTGGTACATTGTTGTTTGGAATATTGTTTTAAACATGAGTAGCTCCATTCGTTCTGTTTTGCATTGCATTGTAGTATAATAGTGAAATAGTGTCCTTTATTGCCACACTCAAAAATCAACCAGTTCTAAGTATGTATTGCTGAGTTTGGAGTATACTCAACTTTTACACTTTAATCTATACAACATATTTCATACTCAAAAACTAGTTAGTATTAGTAATTAGTACACAGCTGACCATCACACAGTACAATGAAAAAGTCCAAGAAGCTTATTTGCATATTTGGGAAAATTACTATAACTTTAACTTTTTACAGTTTTAAATTAGTATTAGTATTAGTAATTAGTACATTAGTAGTAATTAATAGTATTAGTAATTAGTACACAACTGACCGTTATGCAGTAAAATGGGAAAGTTCAATAAACTTAGTGCAGATTTGGGAAAAATATTACAACTTTAACTTTTTACACTTTTAAATTAGTATTAGTATTAGTAATTAGTAATTAGTGCATTAGTAATAATTAATAGTAGTAATTACTAGTATTAGTAATTAGTACACAATTGACCATCACACAGTACAATGAAAAAGTCCAAGAAGTTCAGTGCAGATTTGGGAAAATTACTATAACTTTAAAATTGTACACTTTTAAATTAGTATTAGTTTTAGTAATTAGTACTAAGTAGTAATTAATAGTAGTAATTAGTAGTATTAGTTATTAATACACAACTGACCATCACACAGTACAATGAAAAGGTCCATGAAGCTCAGTTCATATTTGGGAAAATTACTACAACTTTAACTTTTTACACTTTTAAATTAGTATTAGTATAAGTAATTAGTGCATTAGTAATAATTAATAGTAGTAATTAGTCGTATTAGTAATTAGTACACAATTGACCATCACACAGTACAATGAAAAAGTCCAAGAAGCTCAGTGCAGATTTGGGAAAATTACTACAACTTTAACTTTTTACACTTTTAAATTAGTATTGGTATTAGTAATTAGTAAATTAATAGTAATTGATAATAGTAAATAATAGTATTAGTAATTAGTACACAATTGACCATCACACAGTACAATGAAAAAGTCCAAGAAGCTCAGTGCAGATTTGGGAAAATTACTATAACTTTAATGTTTTACACTTTTAAATTAGTATTAGTATTAGTAATTAGTACATTAGTTATAATTAATAGTAGTAATTAGTACTATTAGTAATTAGTACACAACTGACCATTAAGCAGTATAATGGGAAAGTTCAATAAGCAAATTAGGGAAAATTACTAGAACTTTAAACTTTTACACTTTTAAATTAGTATTAGTTTTAGTAATTAGTACATTAGTAGTAATTATTAATAGTAATTAGTAGTATTAGAAATTAGTACACAACTGTCCGTTATGCAGTATAATGGGAAAGTTCAATAAGCTTAGTGCAGATTTGGGAAAATTACTACAACTTTAACTTTTTACACTTTTAAATTAGTATTAGTATAATTTATTAGTGCATTAGTAATAATTAATAGTAGTAATTAGTCGTATTAGTAATTAGTACACAAATGACCATCACACAGTACAATGAAAAAGTCCAAGAAGGTCAGTTCATATTTGGGAAAATTACTACAACCCTAACTTTTTACACTTTTAAATTAGTATTAGTTTTAGTAATTAGTATATTAGTAGTAATTAATAATAGTAATTAGTAGTATTAGTAGTTAGTACACAACTGACCATTATGTAGTATAATGGGAAAGTACAAAAAGCTCAGTGCAGATTTGAGAAAGATGACTATATCTTTAAACTTTAAGTCACCAAACAATTTAGAACGATTACTTGAAGTGAAGCTGCTTTACCATGGTCTGAGAAATAGTACTAGTATAGAAATAATGCAGAAATATATTTTTCACGGCCAGGAACAAAACTCCAACAACCATCACTGTCACTGTTTAAATTCAAGTAGACAGTAAACTGAGAGGCTGGTGAAATAATGTAGAAGCAGAACAATCTCAGAATACTCCACCATAACCTCAACATCAGCTACACCTATAAAACCTGGACACAGTTGGGTTTTCCAATATTACAGTGACCCCAAACACACATCATCAGTAGCTGTGAAGCAGGTAAATCGGGCCACCATTACGCTTTAGCAATGACCTTCCCAAAGTCCTGACCTCATCTCTATTATAATTATGTGGACTGTGCTTAAAACTCAGATTCATGCCAGGAATTTAATTTAGCCAAGAACAGTGTGAAATATCCAACTAAGCGTATGGTCAAGGTGGCACTTCATTAAGGGACTATTAATAAAAAATAAGGTGTGCTTTATGCATTTGAAGGCTACTTTAACTCTAGATTTTCCTCATTTTATCACAGTCAATTTTTCAAATGTAGTTTTATTTTTTGCCAATTTATCAAGGCCAATTGTCCCACACATTCAACTGCTACTTAGTTGTATGTTTCCTATCACTAGTGATGCCACAACACATGAAGGGTGAAGATTAGCACATGCCTCCTCTGATACATGTAAAGTCAGCCACCGCCTCTTTTTGAACTACTTTTTGAGGGTTCTTGGAGGAAAGCGCAACGATTTGGTTCCGATACATCAGCTCTCAGACGCCTTGTGCTGATTGACATCACCGTAGGAGTGATGAGTGGCCAATTGTGCTCAAACAGGGCTCTGGCAGTTGATGGCAAGCTGCATAACCAGGATTTGAACCAGCGATCTCCTAATCATAGTGGTAGCACCTTAGTCTGTTCAAGCACTTGAAGCCCAAGATGTAGTTTTACTTTGATTTCCTCAGTAAGAAGGTTAGTTCAACAAGTTAGCATTTAGGAAATACTAACTAAGAGCTAATATGGTGAGTTTTTCACCAATGCAATTAGAATATCTAACACTATTCTATGTCTAAAAGATCACTTTGTGTATTGTGTGCAAATTCTCACTTGTTTCTCAACATATGTTTTTTGGATTTATTGTATTCAAAGTTAATACAGTCTAAAGTAGCTACTACTGTACACACTAATCATAAACTAGCTATCTAGCTATGCTAACCCAACATTCCAACAGGCTATGACACTTTATTTGGAGATGTAATTTGGAATTTGAATAAATACATAGATTTTGAACACATACCAAAAGATCAGGGTTTTGTGGGGAACCTATTTTACTGGATGATATATTCTCCTAGAAATAATAAAAATAAGTAATAATATTGTCATTTTAAGACCAGTTCATACCAATTATATAATGATAGCATAATAGAGCAATTACATAGGTTAAAAGGACAGCTTACTTTTAAATAATCACAGAATCTTAATCATTGAAGTTGCATATACGTATTTGTTTTATTTTGTCATCTATGACAGTGTACTCTGTGTGTATGGAAGCACTAGAGCTATCCTACAGGCCTCACAATCATCAGAAATATCTGCTTCACTGGAGCTTCATAACTAAGTCATTTACCAAATGGAAAGGATGTTCTGGATGTTTAAGTGTATATTTCAAATTCAACGCCTTCAACCACAGACACAGCTCCTCTTCTGTGGAAGGTGGTGGATATATTGTATGTTATATATATATATATATATATATATATATATATATATATATATATATATATATATATATATATGTATAGAATATAATACTGCTTATTTTGTATGTTTATCATTACTGTGATTGCTCTGAATATCAGCGTATCTACTGTATCTACATGTCCTTCCAATGTTATAAAAAATGAGCTAAATAGGCAACAGCACAACAACATATGGAAAGCAAGACTCAGTTAAAACAATTTCAATCCCATTAATGCAGCAGAAATGCCTCATTGACTTGCTTGTGTGGATTTAGAGCTGATTGCAGCAGTGATAGTGTTTGTTAGGTCAGGTTTCTTATTACCACCCGTATCTAAAGGGTCATTGCACACAGCAAACACACTACTCATAAAAACACTGTGAAACAAAAGCTCAGACAGGCAGTCGGCGCTGCCAGGGCGCAGGCTGCAGTTGGCCATGGCGGTCGCAGAGTCGCAATGCTTTAGACATGCTTCATAAGCACAGAGAGTGGATAATTGTGGTGTGCTTCACCGGGTCTGTGGGAATGGTAACCTTGATTACTGTATAGGTCAGCGGAGAGATTCTTTCTGTGGTCATTTGAGGCCAATTAGAATGGAGTAAAGGCTGCGACTGTATTACGCAAGTTAATAGCTTGCTTAGTTTGTGGGTCATGTGTTTACGGAGTGTGTCACACATTTACCTTTGCCCTATGATTTAAATTAAACACATTAAGCGCAAAGTGGCCATTGTTTAGCACTAACCACATGTGCCTGACAAAGATGGCTGATTTTAAAAGAGAAAATGAATAAAATATATATATATATATATATATATATATATATATATATAAATCTGTATTTAAAGTTTGGTTTTTGTACTTTGCTATAACAAACGTGATGTGATTTTTTTTTCTGTATTTAACCCTTAGAACCCTACGGACGGTCCAAAATCACACCTTGTGTTCTCAGCTTAATTACTCAGGGATCCCTTCACACGTAAACATAATCCATATATGGTTAGAAAGGGCAGAACTTACTCTTTCTAAAAATACTTGATCACATCTAAAAGAAATCCATTGAGAAAAAAACCCTAAAAAAGAGAGATCTCCTTCCCCAACCAATATTATTTACCTTTAGTGCTTCAAACATATTTATATGATGTTTCAAATCGAATAATATCAGTAAATAAAGACTCAAAAGTGAAAAAGAAACTGTGAAACTATCTGCACTCAAACTAAAGCTAGCTATGGTGTGCGCACTACTTTATATAGTTTTTATTTTACTTGCACGTTTTTACTAAGTATTTATTTTGCTCTAAACATTTTTTTTTATTTAGAATAAAAAGTTTTCATTTTTGTATGTAGTTTTCTTTGTCTGTCCTGATTAAAATACTGAAAGGTATACGCTGCTCTGAGTGTCAGGTTTTTAATAATCTACGTGTATCCTAGAGGTGTGATTATCAAGAAAAATAAATCCGCCTGATGCTCTCCATGTATTTTGTCAAAGTAATAAGTAATGCAATGAACTATCATCAATATTCATATGTTTCTTTAACTCATATACACTCTAGTCTAACCATTTTTGAAAATATATCTTAGGTGTGAATATATTTAAAGTTTATACATTTAAAAATAAGTTAAAAAAAAAAAACAGGCGCTTGGTAAAATTGTTAACAAAAAATGATCAGTTTCAGGACAATATAACAATTCTGCTTCCTTTTACATTTTAAGTGATTATATTTTTGAGCAGCCGTATGTCTTCTGGAGTAAAAGAGATCAGGGCATGTGTCTGTCTGATATAATTACTGTGTTATAAGACCTGAAAGAGGAACTGAAAACAAAAACTAAGAAAAAACACACCAAAACAGCCTAGGGTTCAAAGGGTTAAAGTTTGGTTTGTATACTTTGGTTTAACAATGTATCCATGAACAGATGAAGAAGCTCTTGTATTGGTGCTATTAGCAGCACCATGGTTGCTCAGGTAACCAGCAAAAGCTTTCATAACCAAAAAAAGTCTCTGGACCTTCCAGACACCCTGTTTTTAGAATGAGTATATTTGGCTTTGCAAGAATAATAGCAGGAGCAGGTTGAGCAGGCTTTCAGTTTAATAAAATGAAAAATATATTAATAATCTCTCACTATTAGGGGATTGCAAGTCCGAATGCTTCATCAGCTTCCAGAGCTCTGCGAGACTGTTGTCGGGGTTGAAATCAGTCAGTGGTGCACCTGTGTTTTTTGTTTTTCGAGCCAGAAATTTACCTGAACACACCTCACTTACAGACCACCACGCCCATCTGCACAGATACAGCTCTGGAAAAATAACAGACCACTTAAAAACCTCTGGAGTATTATCAAGAAGAAGATGGATGATCACAAGCCATCGAACCATGCTGAACTGCTTGAATGTGTGCACCAGAAGTGGCATAAAGTTATATTCAAAAGCAGTGTGTAAGACTGGTGGAGGAGAAGATGCCAAAGATGCATGAAAACTGTGATTAAAAACCAGGGTTATTCCACCAAAAATAATATATTTCTGAACTCTCAATTTTTTTTTTATATGAACTTCCTTGAACTTTCTTTGCATTATTTAAGCCATTACATAATTTCAGCCATTTCTCACTTTCTGCAAATAAATGCTCTAAATTACAATATGTTTATTGGGAATTTGGGAGAAATGTTGTTTATAGTTTATAAAATAAATCAACAGTGTTCATTTTACTCAAACATATACCTATAAATAGCAAAATCAGAAAAAAACTGATTTAGTAACTGAAGTGTTTTTTTTTTTTTTTTTTTCCAGAGCTGTATATTTGTAATTGTCTTTGCTATTTAAAAAGCACAGGCACAAGCACAGCACAAGGCACAGCACAAGGTGTGAAAATAGACTGCTAACAGAGTGTAAGATAGCAACCAGCATTACAACACGCATTGTGCAGGGTGTAAGACAAAGCCATAGATCTTTTTTTTAAGGTTTTTCCGTGTTTCTACAAATGTGACGCTGATGCTGTTGTGATTCCAGATTTGGTAGGCTTTGCTGGTTGTGGTGGTGTAATGGATGTGTGGGTCACTGTGCTTTTACCCCACTTGATCTCTGTCTCGAAGGTGCTGTGCCGAGGGAGCTAATGGCAGGCAGTCTGTGTGTACTTAAATTACAGAGCCTTAGAGAGCAATGAGTCTGAGACAGGGAATGGAGAAAAGAGGTGTCATTAATAAGACAGAGAGAGAGAGCGAGAGAGAGAGAGAGAGAAAGAAAGAGAGAGAGAGAGGCAGTAGGCACGTCTGGCTGTCAGACAGGCCATGCTCACGTAAGCAGGCTGCTGCGGCAGGGATGACTGCCCTTTCCAACAAAAGTGTCTTATTGACTTGTATTCAAATGAGTGACCTTTCTGATATGAGCTATTTTTATGCATAAATCAAAGATGGAGAGACTAAGGGACATCAAGAGAAAAGAGAGAAGGGGTAGTGGTGGTGGTGCTGGTGCTGGTAGGGTTGGGGGGGGGTGCTTATTCGTTCGCTAAAGTACATACAGTAGTGGCACCAGTATCATTTAGAGCTGCAGATGCATTTATTTTTCTAATAATACCACTTTATATCATATATCATAGATGCTATTGGTTTTATTTCATAAGCTCAGGAGGGCTATCTTTCTCGGCGTACATTATTGGATTGCTTCCATAAATAGCCATTGCTAATGCCTCAGACAATGCAGCGCATCTCTCTGGGCATCACTGCTCTTTCATTTGTTTAGGCCTTTGTTGAGGGCATCAAGCCCCCACACACACACATACACACACACACACACACACACACATGTATACACAAAAAAGACCCTCTGGACTACATGGCTTTGTAAGTAGCGTATAATCCCTGTGAGTCTTTGCCCCAAGTGAATCCTGTGTGAATGCACAATCCCCTGAGCTACAAGCTACAAGCTAAATCTGATCCAGTTCAAGGTCTGTTTCTTCATTACGTTTCCATTTATAACATAACTGAACATGTACAACAGTCACACATAGTACATATCTTCTGCAAGACACATTGTGATGCTTATTGCTATCTAACACCCCTTTAACAGTCTATTTCCACACCCTGTGCCTGCATTGTTTAAAAAGCAACAGTGCTCATGAGTATGTTTCTATGCAGATGGGCGTGATGATCTCGAAATAAAGTTTCGTACGGTAAATATTCAGGTGTATTGCTTGTATCTTGGCAACAGAAAACACAGGTGCACCACTGACTGATTATAATCTAGACAGAAGTCAACAGTCAGACGTTCATTGTTATCTTGGGGCATGCATACCCACACACATGGACACGCAGCAGTGCACAAACCCATAGCACGTACCTGATGGCAGCTATGCAAACTTTTACATTAACAATAAAAATGAATGAAAAGTGAATGAATGTGAACAAACAGGTCAGTTTTCTCTGCTGAGAAGCATTAGACACGTACGGGTAGTTGCATCATTGAAATAGCAATTTGCCAAGCAAGTCAGAGCGCACCTGGCTCTTAAAGGGAATGGCAAGTGACATGCTTTTTGGTTAATTGGTTAACTTTAGCCCTTAAAAACACACTCATTATTAATTAGAATAATTAATACCATATTTTTAGGACTATAAGATGCACTTAAAATCATCTAATTTTCCCCAAAATCGACAGTGCACCTTATTTATTCTTATGTATTCTACCAGTCAGGTTGTAAGGAGCAGTAAAGCCACTCAACCAACAAGTTTCAGTGAAGTTTTTCTCCAGCCCTGAGGCTAGAGCAGTATTAGCATTAGCCGCTAACCGCAGAGCTAGCTCTTTCGCCATTCAGAGGTGAGTATATTGGAGTGTAGTCTGCATGTTTACTGTGTTAAAACAAGCTACGTGTCATGAACCGCTAGCTGATAGTGCCGAAACACACTGCTAACTGTGGCTAGCGCTGCTGCTAACCATGCTGTTGAAAATATTGGAAATCAAAGTTTACTGTAAATAAACTAAAGCACTTTACTCACCCAGATAAACAGTTTTCAGAAGAAAAAAATACGTAGATTACTGTGTGGCACCCTTGTTCCTTACTATTGTCGTTTAGAATGCGCCTTATAATCTGGTGCACAGTATGTATGAAAGTAGACCAGGAAATAGACATTCATTGATAGTTTTAGTCTGTAAAATATGGTGCATGCCTTTTGTGTGTTTTGAGCTGTCCAAGGCATACTTTCCCTGTCGTTACGATAGCAAAGACACACTGGCATGCCCTAAATCTCGTCTAAAGATTTCTAAAATAGTGTCCTTGGCATGTCCACGGGAACAATGCACTTGTTGAGCACCCCAGTATAGTGCATACCAGCACTGAGCTGTGTCTGAAACTGTGCCCTATTCACTGCTCCCTCTCTGCAAACATCCAGATCATGTTATAGAGCACTAGAACAGGAAACTGGATTTGACAAGGTTGTGAATGTTGTGCAGTGTTGTGTGTGACAGCAGATTGCATCACTCTGCATCACATCAAACTGTTTCAACATAACATCACTTACATTTGTAACCCGCTACTTATGGCGTCATCTTTCTGTCTTCCCAAGAGAGTTCACGAGTCTTATCATCTGCTATACTGCTACTGTGCACTACTTATACACAAACTGCAGTGCACTATGTTTTTTTTTTAGACACCACACTTTCAGTTACAGACAGATTGATCACTGACCACTGTCAGTTTACTACAGCTTAGAAACTGTATGAACTCTGCACTTTAAATCCTTCCACTATTATTACTCTTAAACTATGCCCTGTTTCTGATTTTCCACTAATCTCTAACCTTTTATTACTTATTCGTCATCAGTTTTAGAACACCCTTATTGTTTAGAAGACCAGTAGCAGTGCTGTATGGCCCACACAAGCTGCTTTTTTATTTTCTCATCATGGCAATGCTAAAACTAAGACCTAGTTGTCACGTCTGGTGCTGTAGGCACTTCCTGTCCTTCCACACTGGTCTCCAACGGAGGTTGTCAGCCCAACAACTACAATACCCAGAATGCACCACCCGCTGACAACACACACACTGCTGATCACGTGACACCTCACCTGCCCCGGCCGGTTAGCCCTGAGTATTAGCCACAGTATATATAGCACTGCTCAGACGCCCTTCGGCGCCGCGTATTGCCTAGGTTCGTCCGACATTACAAAGCGTTATTTTCTGTGATTATTTTTCTGTGTATGACCTTGCTTTTGTTTTCTGACTACCGATTTTTGCCTTTGCCTTCGCTGTGGATTTTTTCGTGTATCTCCTTGGACTGTTTATCGTTTGTGTTTTTTCGGATCACCTTTTATACTGCCTGCCTCGTGTATGACTATTGGATTGTTTATCGTTTCTGTTTTTGGATTGCCTCTGATACTGCTTGCTTCGTGTATGACCACTGGACTGCCTCACTATCCTGTTAAGCTCTCCGTTTCCAGGTATACCTTTACTGGTGTTTTGTTGCTACTGCTAATCGCATTCTCTGTACCCTGTGGGTTTTTAATAAAATCCTTAACTGGTTCCGCGAGTGTCTGTATTCTGTGCCCCACCATGACAGAATACGCGGCCTCACGTGAACAGACAGCGATCTCTGACCAGTTAAAATCAGGGTTGATTAGCCAGGGACAACTTCTTGGTCAGCACCAACAAACCCTCGTTGGTGTGACTCACGCTGTTACAGAGCTAACTAGCCAGCAAGCTAATCAGCAACAACAGCTGACTAGCATCCTCGAGCACCTACAGGGATTAGCTTCGGCTAACGCTAGCTCTGCTGCTAACCCTAGCTCCATGGCTAACACCAGGCCTCATAACCCCAGCGCTTCTTCCTCCGGATTCTTTGTGTGCAAACCGGAGTTATATGACGGTGATCCGGTGAAGTGCAGCGGTTTTATTTTACAGTGCTCTGTTTACTTCAGTAACTCTCCGGTGACTACTGATCAAGCCAAGATAGGCTTTATTATCTCTCGTCTCTCCGGGAAAGCACTCGAGTGGGCCACCGCTGTATGGGATAGCATTTCGGTGGCTAGCTACACGGATTTTTTGGACACTTTCCGCTCTGTGTTTGATCACTCGCGTTACGGCCAATCTAATGGAGAGTTACTGCTCGCTCTGAAGCAAGGTCACAAGCCAGTCGCTACGTATGCCCTGGAGTTTCGGACGCTAGCTGCTGGCAGTGGATGGAATGATGCAGCTCTTCTTTCGGTGTTTAAAAACGGACTTAACCCGGACATTTTAAGAGAGTTAGCTTGCCGAGATGAAGCACTCACTCTGGATCAACTCATTGCTCTCTCGATTCGCCTGGATCAGCTACTTTCTCGTCGTCCCAAGTCCAGCACCCCCGTAGCTTCTGTACCCCATCCACACGTCTCTGCCAGCGGTTTCAGTGGGTCTACATCTGCTCCGGAGTCCACACCTGAACCCATGGACATCCAGAGGTCCAGACTGTCTGCTGCCGAACGCCAACGCCGCATTCGTCTCCATCTATGTCTCTACTGTGGAGAGAGGGGTCATCGCAAAGCTGAGTGTGGTTTCCTGACCCGATCCATGAGGCCTCCTGCGACGGGAAAACGCGTGGAAAGGGTTCCACGCGCCAACGTGGTACGTAACCTGACTCCTTGTCGTGATTCCAAAAATTTTTCGTTACCTATGGTTTTAAGTTCACCTACTGGTTCTTTTCCCGTTGCAGCACTCGTTGATTCCGGATCGGAGGGAAACTTCATAAGCCTGGAGTTGGTGAAGGAGCACAACATCCCCACTAAGGAGCTCCGTCGCCCCATCTCTATCCACGCTGTTGATGGGAAATCGGTGCGCTCCAGACCTGTCACTCTCCAGACTGTACCACTCTCTCTCCAAGCCAGCGCTCTCCACCACGAGGAACTGTCTCTGTTCGTGCTTCCCAGCACGGAACACCCGTTGATTTTGGGCATGCCTTGGCTCAAGACGCACAACCCACTGATTTCCTGGACTGAGGGGGACATTACGGTTTGGTCTGATTTCTGTTTTGAACATTGTTTAGCCCGTCCTGATATAGCCTTACAGTCCACGTCAATTGAAAGCCCCGAAGTCGTAGATCCTCCCGTAGTTCCCTCTGAGTATTCAGATTATCTGGAGGTATTTAGTAAGGCTAATGCTACTAAGCTGCCACCACATCGCCCCTATGACTGTGCCATAGATCTTATTGAAGGTGCCACTCTTCCTAAGGCTAGAATATATCCTCTCACTCTTGACGAAGAGAAGGCTATGGCTACTTATGTGGAGGAAGCTCTCGCACAGGGTTTCATTCGGCCGTCAAAGTCTCCTGTAGGTTCGGGCTTCTTTTTTGTTAAGAAAAAAGATGGTGGTTTACGTCCTTGTATTGATTACCGTGGTTTAAACGATATCACCAAGAAGTTCGCTTACCCGCTCCCTCTCATTCCTAGCGCCCTCGAACAATTACGTGAGGCTAAGTACTTCACCAAGCTCGATTTACGCAGTGCGTATAATCTCGTTCGCATCCGTGAGGGGGATGAATGGAAGACTGCCTTCACTACCACCAATGGGCACTATGAGTACCTGGCAATGAGTTTTGGTCTAGCTAACGCACCGGCAGTCTTCCAGTCATTCATGAATGACATTTTTCGTGACATGATCAACAAGCATGTAGTCCTTTTTATAGACGACATTCTGATCTATTCCCCAGACTTAGAGTCCCACGTTCGTCATGTCCGCTCCGTACTTAAACGTTTACTTGACAACGATTTGTTTGCTAAAGCCGAGAAGTGTGAGTTCCATCTCCAACGGGTCACATTTCTCGGCTATGTCATTAGTCCCCAGGTCCGCTCACTGAGGGTACTCCAGATGACGTTCCGCCCGCGGCAGTGGAGGGGGAGGCCTCGTCTACGTATGCGGTGAGAGAGGTACTGGATTCTCGCAGGCGCGGTGGCGTACTCCAGTATCTGATCGACTGGGAGGGCTACGGCCCCGAGGAGTGTTGCTGGGTTGCTGCCGGTGACGTGCTGGACCCTGCTATACTGGCTGAGTTTCATGCCCGTTACCCGGGCAAGCCTGCTCCCAGACCCCGTGGGCGTCCCAGGCGCTCGCTTTCCTCGTCGGTTCCGGTGCGTCGGGGTTCCCGGTTTCGCAGCCCCCGCCTGTCCGGTACCTCTGTGGCGACTCCAGGTCCTCCTGCCGGTACTCCCTGCTCGTCGGGTGGTCGTCGTCGTGGTCGTCCTCGTTCCCGTCCGACTCCTTCGGGGGAGGGTACTGTCACGTCTGGTGCTGTAGGCACTTCCTGTCCTTCCACACTGGTCTCCAACGGAGGTTGTCAGCCCAACAACTACAATACCCAGAATGCACCACCCGCTGACAACACACACACTGCTGATCACGTGACACCTCACCTGCCCCGGCCGGTTAGCCCTGAGTATTAGCCACAGTATATATAGCACTGCTCAGACGCCCTTCGGCGCCGCGTATTGCCTAGGTTCGTCCGACATTACAAAGCGTTATTTTCTGTGATTATTTTTCTGTGTATGACCTTGCTTTTGTTTTCTGACTACCGATTTTTGCCTTTGCCTTCGCTGTGGATTTTTTCGTGTATCTCCTTGGACTGTTTATCGTTTGTGTTTTTTCGGATCACCTTTTATACTGCCTGCCTCGTGTATGACTATTGGATTGTTTATCGTTTCTGTTTTTGGATTGCCTCTGATACTGCTTGCTTCGTGTATGACCACTGGACTGCCTCACTATCCTGTTAAGCTCTCCGTTTCCAGGTATACCTTTACTGGTGTTTTGTTGCTACTGCTAATCGCATTCTCTGTACCCTGTGGGTTTTTAATAAAATCCTTAACTGGTTCCGCGAGTGTCTGTATTCTGTGCCCCACCATGACACTAGTCCAATCATATTAAGCTGAGCTAAAGGCTAAAGCTGTTGCCATGTGGGTCAGCCAGACTTGACTCTTCCTGTACCAGTTTGTCCAGTTTCCAAGAGTCTTTTAAAGGTGTAGGAAACAGGACTCTCTGCTCTCTGGCTTCAGCTGTAATTTCTCTAAAGAAAATACATTTTTTTAATTTTAATTTTATTTTATTTTATTTTATTTATTATTTTTATTTATGTATTTATTTTTGTTTTTGTACATTTATACAGTAGATTTTGTACCATTTCCAGTTAGTGGCTGGACCTGAAGAGCATAAATGGCAAGAGTAAAAAGAGGGAAAATCGTGGGTGTTCTAAAACCTTCGACTACTGTAGTTAACAGCATACCAGTTTATTTGGCTGCTGTACTCATGATTGCACTGTTAACAACAACCTGGTGCACCATAAGACACACAACCCTACCACTGAAATACTCACTATACACACAAATGCCCAGTTATATCACCGATTACAGATTCACTACAGTTATTACTAATCAGCTACCCTTAATCACACATGTAATCTAAATAATTGTATTTATTGCCTGCTGTCTATTGTACTTACTGTTCATGCACATTGTGTTTTCTATGTCTTGCACTAATTTGTCTATCTAACGTCTGTCCGTACAGTATTTCATTGTACTTCACAGAATAGAAGGACTTTTAAATGCTGGGTATACAATGTGCTGTGTCCTTAAAACACTACACTTCAAAAATGTATAGAAATATAGAAAGCTTGAAATTAATGGGTTTATTTCTAGTTAGATTTACAGAACAATAAATATATATATATTTAATGTTTTATTTATTATAGTTAAGGTTTGCGTTTCATCTGATTATGTGTCTTTTTATGGCTGTCTACCCTCTTCCCCAAGCTCTCTCAGATTACAGTGAGGCTTCCTAGTCTCTAAAGCACTTATAACATATACTTCTATATAAATAATATAAATCTACTATATTTTTATAAGCAAATCAGTTTACATGCTATGTGATTTACATAAAATTGTTATGGCATGATGATGGAAATTACATTCAATTACTTCAAGTTTTCATCCATGTTGTATCCTATTGAATACAAATTGATTGTATACGTTTTTTTATGTTTTTTATTTTATTTTTTATTATGATTATTTTGTAATTTTATAAATGTTCATGCAGGAGGTAAGGTAAATACTAGATACACATCTTTTTCATCCAAAAGCCACCTAAAACAGTAATGATGTTTCACGCTACCGGCCCATTCATCATCGCTATCATTCTAGAAACACAAAAGAATGCATTGAATTTATTAAAAAGTCATCTCCTGTAAAAATCAATTGAATCCACTTCCATTCCCTTTATGAAAATAATTTATAATGGTGTCTCGAGAAATATTGCACGTTATACATTTTAAATATCAAAAGCCGTTTAAACCATAGTGGAGCTTCTTCTTAGTTACTGTGGCAACAGGAAAACCTGACTTGGTGGATGATGATCACAGAGGGGGATTTAATGGTCAGTGAGTGACCACAAAGAAAATAATAAAAAAAGTGAGAAATGGTTTGGGAAATTGTCGCTCAGAATAAAGCACATGCTTTTTAATTCATTAAAACTCAAGGCTGGAGCAGTGGTGGCTCAGTGGTTACAGCAATGGGTTGTCGATGGCAGGCTTCAATGGATGGCAAGCTGCTACTTTTGGCCGCTTGAGCAAAATTTGGTCAGACCATCAAGTGGATCAGCTAAACCATGTCCCATTTTTTTTTTTTTTTTTTGTAGTGTGAAAACACTTTTCTAGATGGTTCAGATAAGGGGTGGGCGATATGGCCCCGAAATAATATCACGATATTTCATGGTATTTTCGCGATAACGGTACTCTTGGCTATATGACCAAACACTTTTAAAAATATATATTTTAAAAATACACTATACACTATTTTTTTTGTAGTACATACAATATAATACTCATATTAAAAAATACAAGAATTGTATTAGATTTGTAACAGACGTCAATGATCCAGAATGTCATGAAACTAATAATAATGCACTTCAAATATCTCCATATATCCAGGATTAAAGTAAAATAAATGATACTGAACAGATATAAACTGTTTCTAGTAGATATACAATGGGAAATGGGATGGGTGATATGGCACGATATTTTAGGGTATAATATCGTTCACGATATTTAAAAAAAAATTGACGATATTATCGTGTACGATACGATATGGCACACCCATAGTTCAGACTTTTGGATTGATTACTGGAGTTTAAGGCAGACTGACTTCACCCGTTAAACAATAGAAGAAGAAAAAGAACCAGTGCTGTGCCAAAATCTGACTCCACATTACGCAGCAGTGCAACAGATCACGCTGGTGGTTTCTGTATCTACTGTAACTGTAGATTTATAAAAGAAAAATACTAAAAGGAATCTGTTAAGATCATTGGGCTGTTTGATGGGCATGTGCATTAAGGAAGCGAGATTCTGACAGTGACCTAAAAAGGCAAGTTACAAAAAATACTCTACAAATCAATCAGTATTGAGTATAAGGATACTAGGGATGACTTAATTACTTTAAAAAAAGTAATCTGATTACTGATTTCTCCTTTAACCCATCTATTGCAATGGACATGTGTTTTCTTCTTTCTTGTGTATTTGTGCGCTTAGCACAGATTGAGACCTATTATCCATCGGAAAAGACATTTATCACCCAATCAAACAGCAAACTTAGCCCTATCCACTACACTTAAAAAAAAAAAAAAATAAAACATGGCATTATACCAGCAAGTGAGGCAGAGTAAACACTAATTCACTAATTATTTAACTATACTGTTACTATACTGTTTTACTAAGCATAGGAATGATGTGTGTAATAAAAGGTTTTATAGAATAAAAATTACAATGTAAAACAAGTGATTCCAATACAAATAATATTTATGCATAAATAATAATATTAATCAATAAGTTAGAATTTTTCTATTTTTCTATTTTCTATTTTCTATATTTTTTTATTTTTTTATTTTATTTATTGAGTCTTGTTTGAGTACAGACAGAAGTACAGACAGAAGACAGAAAACAGACATCTTATAAATGTATATTTTATTTTTGTTACTGGAACATAATTCAGGTCTGAAAGAGTTGCAAATTTTTTTTAAGTAAAGTTATAAGTAATATAAGTTATTTTGGCACGGTTGCAGCTGACAGTTTCAACAATAAAGGGACGACTGTGTTCCTCTATCCAGATTACTGCCTCCCAAACGTGGTTGCGATGCTCAGGGGAGCTAGTTTCCCTGGGCCAGAACACGCTTAACTTTCCCTTCCTTCCGTTCTGGGGTAATACCCAAACTTCGGTTCTTTTTTAGTGAAAAGATGAGTTAAAACAAAGTACTGGGTGTTTATTATAGTTTGATTGGTCATGACATGAAAATAAAACGAGTGGGCCATACTACAATTCCTAGAATACAATACATTTCAACGCATCCAGCCGGACGATACAGTATCTTTTTACTAAGGTAAATGACAGAAAAGAATAAGTAACTTTAATCTGATTAGTGGATTGAAAATAATAAAAATAAATAATAAAAATAAATAATAAAAATAGAGTAACGTTTTACTAAGTAACATGTTAATGACATCACTGATGGCAGGACACATCAAAGTGCTTCTGTCCACTCACTAAACTGCAGTGTGTAACCAAGACTAACTGGAATAAATGTACAGAATACAGTGTAACTAACACATAATCCTTAAGTTGCACTCTATCCTAAGTTATTATTAGTCTTTATTTGGGAATTACAAACATAAGCTTGGACCCACTGATTACCACCAGGCATTAAAGGGTTAATCCACAGCTCAGTGAAGGACAGTAACAGATTAGATGCTTAATTGAGGAAGCATGCATTGGTTACATTAATCTCAGCGGCTCAAAGCAGCTTTTATTTCTCTGTAATAAACGCTAAATTGCTGATGTGATGTAAACTCTCAGCACCGGCGTCTGGGGGACCCGAGTGGTCCCTTGTTCACAGCTCATGCATATGAAAAAACACACAGGCTTCTGGCATATTTTATGATTTAATCAATAAACTTTTTCTGCTTTGAATGCATGTTTGATTCTCTGTACTGTTTATTAATACTAGCATTAGGAAGGCCCTGTTATGGAGTCGTTTGTATTGATTAATGCTTGGGTAAACTTCATTAACTGTACTGTATTAATTACCGTCTATTAACAGACAATTTATTGAAGATTGTAGTAGCACATAGTCCAGTCAGAATATTAGACCCCATTGTCCTCTTTTATACAGCTCCTGAGAGCTTATTGGAGCACTTTGTAGTGTAGATAATAGTATAATTACAGACTGTAGTCCTGTACCTGTTTCTCTGTATACTTCCTTTCACTCTGTTTTACAATAATCAGCACCTAACAGCTATTAATTGGATGGTGTATTATTCTGACTATTGTAGTAACATTGGCGTGGTGGTGATGTGTTAGTACTTGTGTTGTGCTGGTACAGTGAGTTGATCTACGGTGGCTTTGAAGTGCAAAACAAATTAACATGTCAGAAAACAACATTACAAAGAATTTAACAAACTTACATACAAAAAATAATTACATTCAAGAAAACCAAATTACCAAAGAAAAAAAAGAACTATTTTACATGGGCAAAAAAAAACATTACATTAAAAAAAAAATAAAAAAATTACACAAATTAAAACTAATTTACAAGACGTGAAACACTTTTACCAGCACTGAAAAACTTTTACAAACTGTGATTTCTGACGGAAAGGGAGGGTCTTACACACAGGAAGTGCTTGTTTTTCTGAAATGCATTTTTTTTCCCATGTAAAATATTTTTTTCCTTGGTCATTTTGTTTTCTGACATGTTCATTTGTTTTGCACTTAAGGGCCACCGTATTGCTCAGATACAGCAGTGCTGCTGGAGGTTTTAAACACTGTGTTCACTCTGTTAGACACTCCTACCTAGCTACTTCACCTTGTAGATGTAAAGTCAGACAAAGAGGGCCCTGGTCTATAGCATTGGCGCATTCATATCTTTACAGTGCAGGGCTTTGTGCGTCAGCAGAGACTGATACTGTCCTGCGTGTTCACGCTGTGAAGATACACCAGCAACCAATTTAAGGGAACAGCAATGTTATTTTATACTTTATTCTGTATATAGTTGAGGTAAAAGCTGGGTTTGCACTGACTAACTGACATCAGTTTTACTTTCAAATCATGTTAACAGCACACCAAAGCCTCAACCTCTTGAGTTTATTTAAGTTTATTTACTCAAACTGAGTATAATATCTGTAGCCCATCTGTAGCTTTTATTTATTTATTTTTTGACAGAGGCAATGCCGTGCGCTGAGCTGTGCACTCCACCATGTGTCTCCAGCTGCCAGCATTTTTTATTTTTTTTTTTTGAATAAATGATGGACAGCGTGAGACGCAATGTTTTTTGTTTTGTTTTTCAAATATAAAAAATATAAAAGCAAATTTCATTTAAATAATAGTCAAAGTGCTTTTTTCTTTTCTTTTTTTTTAATTTTCAAAAGTGCAGGATGTGAGACAGAATGACTGAGAAGAATGAGCGTCTGTCAAATTCTTAAACAGCGGATTGTCTATATCTGCTATATTAATCTATAATTATATGAGTCCATGTACTGAATATAAATATATATCCTTATAAATGTCAGAAATAAATATAACTAGTAATAACTTTTTTATTCATTATTGTGCAGAGTTTTAAGTATATTTTATTTTATAGTTCAAATCAAAATGGACAATAAGTGTAGAAAGAAGCAGTTGATCATAATAGTACTGTGACTGGACTGTGTGTTTCTGTAAGATGCTAAATGATTGTGTTGCGTGTCTGCCTCTGACTGTGGTTGTGCTTTGAGCTGCACACTGTTCTATTAAATATTCATCATTTGAGCTGAATATTTGGATTAATTTAGCTGTGTGTCAAGTTTAGGTTAAGGCTGGGACGTAGGTTAGGTTTTAGTTGAGTGGCAGAATTTTAAGTTTAGGGTACATTTAGTTTTAAGCTGAGGTGGTTAAGTTGGTTAAGTTCAGGTTTAGGCTGAGTGGCAGGAGGTTTAGTTTAGGCTGAGGCGTAGGTGGTTGCATTTAGGTTTAGATTAAGGTGAAGTAGGTTAAGTTTATGTTTAGGCTGAGGGTAAGCAGGTTACATTTAGTTTAGGCTGAGGTCAAATAGGTTAAGTTTAGGTTTTGGCTGAGATGTATGTTAAGTTTATGTTAAGAAGAAGGTCAAGTTTAGGCTGACTAGCAGCAGGTTAATTTTGATTTAGGCTGAGAAGCAGCAGGTAAATTATTGGTTTAGGCTGAAGTCAAGTAGGTTAAGTTTAGGTTTTGTCTGACGTGTACATTGAGTTAAGGTTGAGATGAAGGTTAAGTTTGGGTTTAAGTTGAATAGCAGCAGGTTCATTTTCTGTAAGGAATATTTAGGACGATTTATGACACGCAACATAGCAAATGTAAAGAAAGCATGCCTGAATTATGACATGAAAGTAAGCAAGTTTGTTTGCATGTCAAAGTGTAAACAATGTAATATCCCTTATGCTGTTTATTCCTGACTAAGGGGGCTAAAATAAGGCTAAATAAATGCAAAGCGCAGTTCTTTTCTTCCCACTTTCTCTTTGTTTATTCCTTTGACGCCCTGACGGGGAGAAAAAATGCCAATCGAGCAGTTTTCCCCCACCTCGCTCCGTGTGTCACAGAGAAGTAAACAAACGTTGCCAGAGTTTGCATTCATTAATCCGAAATAGACAAAAGCGCAAGCCAACGTACTGCCATCTGAGCGTTTCCCCATGATAAAAGCTTCCAGCTCTCGGTCATTAAGAACTCACAGAAGTACAGAAGTTGTTGCGTAAGTGCTGTGCATTTTTTCACCTGAGTAATAATCGGGATTATGGATTAAGACACTGTATTAGAGCAATAAAAAAAAAGAGTGAAAGTATGCAAAACACATTGCGCTCGAGGATGCTAAATGATTGTGCTGCATGTCTGCCTGGGACTGTGGTTGTGCTTTGAGCTGCACACTGTTCTGAGCTGCACACTGTTCTCTTCTTCACCTCTCTATTAGTGAGAGCTAAGAATGGGTGATAAATTATAGGTTATTTCACTCTGGCCATAGCTCTTAATTAGACTGGATGCTGCTAGTCTAATGCTGAGTGTAGCAATATTATTCCACATTAAAACATCCATGAAAATTTTTTTTGTTAATAACTTTTTATTTTACTTTTTACTATTTTACATTGTGGGGAGAAGGTGATTAAGGCAGTAAAGAGAATTAAAAAAAAGCAATAAAGGGATGTTAAAAAGTATATTATATAAGATTCCTGATAAGACTAATGACTGATGACCAGTTTCTTATTGTTTTCTCTAATGTTTTCCATGAAATCTTGAAATCTATCACAGGGGTTGGACAATGAAACTGAAACACCTGGTTTTAGACCACAATAATTTATTGTGGTGACGGACAGTTCTGGTGGAAACAGGAGAGTTGAGGTGCACATTGATTTCTGCCGTGATTTGAGCAGCCGTGGTTTTATGTTTTTTGTATACAATCCACGTTAGCACCCGAACATTCCTTTCAGACAGCTTCCTCTTACAGCGTCCACAGTTAATCCTGTTGGATGTGTTTGGTCCTTCTTGGTGGTATGCTGACATTACCCTGGATACCGTGGCTCTTGATACATCACAAAGACTTGCTGTCTTGTCACAGATGCTCCAGCAAGACGTGCACCAACAATTTGTCCTCTTTTGAACTCTGGTATGTCACCCATAATGAACCTTCGCACTCTGCTCTTACTGCTGCAATGTGCAATTAATGAAGATTGGCCACCAGGCTGCTCCAATTTATCCATGAATCCTCCCACACTAAAATGACAGGTGTTTCAGTTTCATTGTCCAACCCCTGTAGTACATACCACATCCAGGCATCACATAACGGAAGAGCGGGATTAAACCAAGCTTGGAGAATTGTCTTTTTTGCTGCTGTTAAAGCAGCGAGATGAAGTCTGTGATGAGGAAGCTGGAGCTGCAGTATAGAGTCATCACTGAGAAGAAAGAGTGTTAAGGAAGCCATAAAGAATTTTTTTTTTAAATAATTAGACAAATATAAACTCGAAAAAACCCAACTGGTTATTTTTAACAGTCCTTTGGTAGCACTGTTAAGCAAGATTAACACATACAACCTGTCTGTCATGTACTTGAAGAAGAATTGAAAACACAGCACTTGGAGATAATACCTATGATACAGATTCTAGGCTACAGTCTAGGTGACTTGGGTCCACAGTAGAACTTTACAATGAGAACTCCTTTTTAGAAGTCTGTTGGTCACACTTATGAAACAATCCAAGCATTAACACCTTAGACTAAAGTTTTCTATAATGAGAAACTTATTATGTGAAATCTGAAGACTGTTTTTACCAGGATTTATACCCAGACACTTGACTCAGACTTCCTACATGAACACTGCTTCCTACAGAGAGTTGCTGTACTGCACAATACAGTTTAATTGTAGATTCCATTACAATATAAATTAATTCTCAGCTAGATTCTGACCTGAGAGTGCACAGTTGGGTTGGTGGGATCTGAATACTCAATGGTACCAATGCGTCAATGATTATATCTCTGTAATACTAAAATTGATTGACCTTGTTGAAGGGAATATTCAATTCTTGATACAGTATTACATTGAGTGGAGAAACTGTAAGACATATGCTGGAAAGATGATAAGTTTGGCATTAATTTTAGTACATTTACATGTGTTACAGAATCTCATACAAGTTTACAGATATCTACATCAAAAGGAAGTGACAGTGAGTGCCACTGAGAACATTACTTTTGGTAACACTTTACTTGGATGGTCCATTTTATGGCCTTGTTGATGCTCAACTGACATTCAACTAACACTGAATTGAATTTCCATTAAATTTAACTTAACCTTAACCTTAATGTTGAATGTAAATGATTCAAAATAGAACCTAACCCTATACCTACCCCTACCTTAACCCTTAATCAACCATAAAATCGAACCCTACACCTAACCCTTACCCTAACCTTAACCTAAACTTAAAATCTAAACCTAAATCCAATCCTAAAATATTAAGATAAGCGTTTGGGTTAGAGTTGAATGTAGGGTTATATTCAATAGAGAATCATTTACTTTCACCTTTTAGTTCATTTGCATTTAATAGACATGCAGTTGATTGGTAGTTGAATGTCAGTTGAGCATCAAAGAGGCCATCAAATGGACCATCCAAGTAAAGTGTTACCTTACTTTTTTATTACTATTAATTTCTCATGTAGATGAATGAATTACTACTGGTATTACTGCCCAGGTGCGTCAGTTGCCATCTACCTCTACTAATGCCTTAACTTTTAACCTTATATTTAAGATGAAAATTATAGCAAATGCTGTAATTATAGATTAGACAAAAAAAATCTGTATTCTGATTTAAAGCTTTTGAGTTCATTTTAGCTATCAGCTTTCCTCACAGTCAGCTGGTCTCGAATGGCGGCACATGAGTGAGTCATTGCAGGTAGGCTCCTACAGAAAAGGAAAACAGCATGGTTTCTAGCTGAATAATAAACCTATAGGACACGAGGCACAAATAGTACCGGTACATATACAGTGTGTGAATGCTTCATTATATTGCAATACATTATTTAGAGCTCTATAATATAAAATATGCATTCACTCTATTCTCATATAACTATTATTGACTTGATTATAATGGGTTGGAATATCTATCAGGCAATCCTGTCCCTGAAACTGTTTTAAGAGTAACAGATATTACAGCTGTAACCATAATGTTGCCCAATATTGATGTATTTGTTTGTTGTTAGAAATGACTCGAGAAATGGTATTATTAGTATTTTTTTAATTAAATAAAAAATATTCACCGGTTTAGCTGTATATTTGGTTTGGTTAAGGTTGGGTAGGTTTAGGCTGAGCCTTAGGTTAGATTTAGGCTGAGTAGCAGCAGGTTCATTTTAGGTTTAGGTCAAGGTGAAGTAGATTAAGTTTAGATTTAGGCTGAGGTCAAGCAGGTGAAGTTTAGGATTAGGCTGATGCCAAGTAGGTTAATTTTAGGGTTAGGCTGATATCAAGTAGGTTAAGTTTAGGGTTAGGCTGAGTTCAAGCAGGTGAAGTTTAGGGTTAGGCTGAGTCCAAGTAGGTTAAGTTTAGGGTTAGGCTGGTGTCAAGCAGGTTAAGTTTAGGTTTAGGCTGCATTCAAGCAGGTTAAGTTTAGGGCTAGGCTGAGTTCAAGCCGGTGAAGTTTAGGGTTAGGCTGATGCCAAATAGGTTCATTTTAGGGTTAGGCTGGTGTCAAGCAGGTTAAGTTTAGGTTTAGGCTGCATTCAAGCAGGTTAAGTTTAGGATTAGGCTGAGTTCAAGCCGGTGAAGTTTAGGGTTAGGCTGATGCCAAGTAGGTTAGGTTTAGGGTCAGGCTGATGCCAAGTAGGTTAATTTTAGGGTTAGGCTGATGTCAAGTAGGTTAAGTTTAAGGTTAGGCTGATGTCAAGTAGGTTAAGTTTAGGGTTAGGCTGAGCTCAAGCAGGTGAAGTTTAGGGTTAGGCTGAGGCCAAGTAGGTTAAGTTTAGGGTTAGGCTGGTGTCAAGTAAGTTAAGTTTAGGTTTAGGCTGCATTCAAGCAGGTTAAGTTTCGGGTTAGGCTGAGTTCAAGCCGGTGAAGTTTAGGGTTAGGCTGATGCCAAGTAGGTTAATGTTAGGGTTAGGCTGATGTCAAGTAGGTTAAGTTTAGGGTTAGGCTGAGTTCAAGAAGGTGAAGTTTAGGGTTAGGCTGATGCCAAGTAGGTTAATTTTAGGGTTAGGCTGATGTCAAGTAGGCTAAGTTTAAGGTTAGGCTGATGTCAGTTTAAGTTTAGATTAAGGTGAAGTAGGTTACATTTAGGTTAAGGCTGAGGCATAGGTTAAGTTTAGGTTAAGTTAAGGTGTATAGCTTTAGTTCAGGTTTAGGTTGAGGTGAAGTAGGTTAAGTTTAGGTTAAGTTGAGGTGAATGGCTTACGTTTAGCTTTAGGTCAAGGTGTAGTAAGTTGAGTTTAGGTTAAGTTAAGGTGTATGGCTTTAGTTCAGGTTTAGGTCAAGGTGTAGTAGGTTAAGTTTAGGTTAAGTTGAGGTGAATAGCTTATGTTTAGCTTTAGGTCAAGGTGTAGTAAGTTGAGTTTAGGTTAAGGTTGAGGTATAGGTCAAATTTAGGTTAAGGTTACGCCCCACCCAAATCCTTCTGTGCTGTGCTCTAAACTCAGTAAACAGGCTTGTTATCTCATGCAGTTGTGAAATCACTGATTGCGCCTTTGAATGCAAACAAAACTGCAGAAGAAAAATGACATCATTTGGCCTGCTGGCAGTGTCATTATTGGAAATAATGACTGGCCCTCCCAACTTATGTTACTTAGTGGGAGTACATAGCATTGGTCCTATTAATTTATGATGAATTAGTCATTAATATGGAGAGTATGCTTTGCGCCCTCACCGCACGCCCACCCCTCCCCTGGGCTGTTATGTTGTGCAGACGCTGATGAAAGCCGCAGCAGCTCACGTGGATGCTCGGATATATGTCCTAAAGCTGTAAATCCTCCTCTCGCTGCTGTTTACTCGTATTGACAGTTATGTCTGTCATTCTTCGCGTGCCTTAAGATTGTCTTAAGCAGAGACGAGAGATTTCATCTCCTTATGTCTTTCATACGGCCCCAAATCAGTCAATTATTTTGAAGCGCTAGCTGAGGCTTAGGATTAAGTGACTTAGAGGAAAAAAAGCGGGCAGCTTCTTCAGCCTCTGCTCCCTCCCAGTCACACAGTTGGCCACAAATAGTGGCACGTGTGCAGGCTGATTGCTGAGGCACAGGGGCAGATAAGCCAGAGGAACCATTATCCCAGAGTAAGCCACTGGACTCCAAATTACAGCCGCAGGAACCGTAAACCTTAGGCTTTATTTTCCCTCCCTTAGAAAGACTTAAAGGAGCTATATCATGGAAAACTATATTTTAATTTCTCTTTTGAAATAAAGGACATGGTTCAAGGTTGCACAATGTAGCTAGTCCAGGCCATCCATTTAAAAAAAAAAACAAAGCTGCATAAACTCACAATTATATGCAGTATATTCACCTGTTCAGCATTTTATTCTCATTGGTCCACATTGTTATTAAGAAGCATTTGAGCCTGGGACTAATACAGAGGTCAATTACATGGATCAATCTTAGCTTGTGATTATACTGTATACTCACTCACTTACAGCTAAAGGAAGAACCATTGGGAGGAACCAAGGCTCACATGGGGGACCCATCCTCCTCTGGTCAAACTACTTATGAATTAATGATAAAAACTCGCAATACATCCACGTACAGTACTAGTCAAAGTTTGGGCAACGTATTCTTAATCAAGGTTTTTAGAACAAAATGCAAATAGGGCTTTTCACTGTATACCAACTCTACCTCTACACAACTTTACAACTGATGCTCTCAAACAAATTAATAGGGAAAGAAAGGTGACTCTACCTCATAAAGCTGACTTAGAAAATCCAGCCAAGATGTGCAAAGCAGTCATCAAAGCAAGAGGTGCTACTTTAAAGAATCTAAAATATAAAACATATTCTGGTGTGTTCAACACTTTTTTCTTTACTAAATAATTCCATAAGGTTTTCATATGGTGACTTTAGAGGCAGGTTGCAAAAAAAAAGTCAGGTAACAATTAAACAAACACAAAATAACAAACAAACAAACAAACACAAGAAAACTAAAGTAAACAAAGCATATACTCAGCTAACACAAATACGACAGGACTACGGCTCAAACTAACAGTAATCAAACATAAAAGCAGTGTTTGACACGACAGGGCCAAACTAAAAGCATGACAGAGAACAAAAGAACACATGGGGTATATATATACACACTGGAAAACAGGAAACACCTGGAGAAGGAGATGAGAGGGCGGAGTAATAAACCAGACAGATGGGAATACTAATGACTGGGTGGGGCTATGGTGGAGGCGAAGGAGGAAACAAGACAGGAACAAAACAGACTAAAAAGCAGGACGAAGCAAAGAAATGAAAAACACAAGACATACAAAGAAGCAAAGATGTGACAAAGTAATGTCATAACTAAATGTTAATAGTTAAACATATGATAAATACATAATGAATAGAATTATCAGTTAAAACAATTGTAATAATTAACTAAATAGGTAACTAGTGGCAATCAATAATTAGTTGAGACATTCCGTCCTTAGTACTGTTATTTAATGTACCTCTATTGTAAAGTGTTACCCAACCCTTAAAGGCACAGTAACAAAAGCAGTCTGTTTAATTAAATAAGTGATTAAGTGATAAATAGAAAGTTGAAAAATGATCATATAAATTTAATTATGAGTCTTCTTTGTACATAAATCGCAAACTACAAAATATTTTAAGCAGGCAAACTAAAATCCTTTATGGGGTGTTCGTTTTTTTGTTACACAGTGAGTCCTGCTGGCTCCGGAGGACCCATTGCTTTTCGGGGCTTAAAAAATGTTCTGATTTTTCTTTCTCAAAGAAAATGATTCATGACCAAAGAGTCTTAATTGGAAAATAGTATATTATTTTACTCATTATTTCTTAAAATAAAAGCAGAAAATGGAACCCACAGACCCTAAGGTCTAATAAGGGTTAAGAAAGATTCACCCTCACAGTAATAAGGCTGAATTTTCATAGTCCAAGCTGGAAAGAGATGAGCTGCACTTATCGTAACTCCAGATAGATCCCGTAACTCCATCCATACTGTACGCAGAGGATGGAGGAGAATAGATGAAATGCGGATACGGATAGAGAGAGGGAGCTGATGTATTAGTGGTTAGTCAGACTGCCGGGACGACAGCGCCTCTCTGTCTTTCATTAACGTCAACACTTTTAGCATAACCGCACTCGGAGGCTGCGTTAGGTCAGCATGCAGTCACCGGCTTCAAATACATCCCTGCAAGGACATATTTCAGCTCACCACTGGCAAACCCAGGGGAACATCCTGATGATAATGCAAGGTCGATATGAAAGCTTTGGCAGGAGGCCAGCATATGTATTGATTTTAGCCTTTATGCTTGTAGACTATTAATACCATAAAACACTCATAAAAAATAGTTTCATAAAAAGCAGGACCTGGGTTTAAAACAAATATTGCTTAGTGATGTATTCGTGTTATATCTCCGTGATTAAGGTGTCAGACGTGATCTCCCTTTTTCCTGGCGTTTATGTTTCCATTTCCCTCCATCACTCTAGAGTCTGGCTCCCGGTTTTGCTTCCCTTAGGATGCAGTTTTGCTTGCGTAACTGTTTTTTGGGACAGGAGTACTAAGTGTTCTATAATAGAAATCCCCAAAAAAGCATGCATGATCCTACATATATAAAACTAAGTTTAGGAATATATCTACACTGATAAGTGTGTTGGTCTGGAAGTGAGGTGTGTTTAGGTCAATTTCTGGTTTGTTTCTATCTTGGCAGTGGAACAGTCAACAGTCAGCCGCCCAATCATGTCCCTCCCCCGCACATACACACACACACAAATAAACACTTTTACATCAACAATAAACAGATTAAAGCATGAAATAGCATTGCTGCTCCTCTAAATGAGCTGCTGGCATCCCTTTCCTCCAGTTTCCTCTGCTGAAACGCAAAAAGCTCTGCGTTGTTAAGATATGAATGCACCAAAGTCAGAGAGAAAAAAATGACAACTAGAACATTTGATTTTTTTTTCTCTGATTAATTAAGAGAATTAGCACATGCCTTTTGCACATTTTGAGCCGTGCAAGGCATTATTTTTTGTGCCCTCAAAATAGCAAAGACACATTGACACGCCCTAAATCAAGCTGTGCGATGTGCAAACTGACCGATTGGTCATAGATCGCTAAAATAGGGCCCATAGATAACTAAAAAGAATGCCAGAGAAATGTCCTCCAGCTTAAGACTGTGGAGCAGCAAACATTTTATTCTCTTGCATAAAGGAGCACCATCCAATATGTTCAAGTACAGAAGAAGTAGTGCTTATGATTTAAAATGAATCATCTAACATCAGCATCTGACCTCGCTAATGCTTTTAATGTCTAAATGCAGACAAATGCTGACAAAAATACTGAAAAAGAAAACTGTGAAGACCATTTTAAACAAAAGCAAATCTTGGTTCAGACTCTAGTCCTGACTTTCCGGTGTAAAAATTCCCATAATAAACAGAATTACACAATTTTACTAAATACAGTTTATCAATTATTTGCATTCTTTCTTTGCATTTTATTGTTATGGGTCAGTTTTAACCATATCAGTGTGGTTGTTTTGTGGTCAGTTTTAACCATACAGCATATTTTAGTGGGAAACTATTGCATTTTTTTAACATTTATTGTTCCATATTTTTTCCAGGTATTGTATTTATTCTACCAATAACTAGGGCTGTGACGATTAGTCAATATAATCGATAATGTTGATTATTTAAATTTGTCGACTGCAAATTTCATTGTCGACTAATCGTTAATTTGTAACAGTACTGCATTACACAAAGTTTTTAGAGGAGGACATGACAGAAATAATCGTTGACTAATCGACAAATCGACTAATCGAGAAAATAATCATCAGATTAATCAACTACCAAAAGTTATTAGTTGCACCCCTACTAATAACCACATAATTCAAGAATATCATTTTCATTTGTCAAACCAGGTCCTTACCTTGCCTACATACTGTGGGTCCGAGCCCATGTACTCCTCCAGCACGAAGAACTGGTTCCACACCCATCCCCTCTTGACTCTCTGGAAGCCCCCCGACCCTCCTCTGTGGCCTGCGGCGAGCATGCCGGCCGGGCTACGGGGCCAGTCGTGCCCCGGCCTGTTGTGGGGCTGAGCTAGGGGCAGCGTGTGGAGAGGAGCCGGAGAGCTCTGCACGAAGAGGAAGCACAGGAACAGCAGCAGACAGTTCCCCTTCAGCATTGGGCGGTCTGAGGCGGCGCAGTTTCCGTCAAAGTCCAGAGAAGGGTGGAGGATGAAGACCAGAGAGCCAGGGTACCAGAAGAAGAGCCTGAAAACTGAGGCCTGGGAGAGGAGAGGGGGTGAAGGAGGCACCAGGTAAGGGCCCACTCAGAGCCTGGCGCTCCTCAGCTCCTCTTGCTTGCGGTACTGAGCCAGTCAGCCAGGTAGTGCGTTCATCACCTGCAATAAAGCATAAAAAAAGAATAATTAATTATTTTAAATTAATTAATTAGTTTGAATGCATTTTGTGTAGCATCAATAATCTAAATGGCTAATTCATATCTTGAAAGGGTTAGTTTTTACATGTGTTGGTTTGTACTATATAGCTGTGTATTGCAACTAATCACAAGCAAATTAGGACAAAAGTATACTTTATTATAAATTACAAACTATATCAGTATTTACAAAAGACCTTGTAGAAGACCTTGTAAATGGCCTTCTCTCTTTTTTAATTTACTTTTTACATTTTTCACTTATCTCGGCTGAAAATGCGTGTTTCTATCTTGGCAGTGAAAAATACAGGTGCACCACTGACTGACTTATACCCTGACAACAGTCAACAGTCAGCCACCCAATCATGTCCCTCCCCCACTCATGCACACACAAATAAACACTTTTACATCAACAATAAACAGAATAAAGCATAAAATAACATTGCTGCTTCCTTAAATGAGCTGCTGGAATCCCTTTTAGAGCTTAGATCGGGCCCAAAAAATCCGACTCGACCCAGCCCGAGCCCGACCCAACCCGAACCATTACACTAATTGTGTAAGAAGTGACTTATTTCTAGTTTGTAGTCTTATATTTGGTTTAAGAGGCCATCTAGTATAGTTTTGCTTTGTCCTTATTTCTTCTTATCTTCTATGCTAAACAAGGAATATGAATGAAATGATTTTCATATAAATCATTATGATTCTTTATCTATCTTTTACAGACTTCTGCTTATTTTAATTTAGTTTCAGTTTAGTCTTCACATGTCATGTGAATTTATGCATATTGCATGTCTATATATATATCTTATATCTTATGATATTCATTAATAATCCATAACATCAGAATTAATAATACAGCAATGGCCAGCATACATGTACATAGCGGAAGATCACCATATGGATCATGCATGCTTATGTTATGCAACTATTGAACACATGCCATCCCATGCATATAACTAACTCTTTTTGATTAGCTCATAGATGTCCAAAAACTGTTATTGTTATAAGAAACTGTTAAGATTTTTTTTTTTGCACTGCTGAGATGTGTTTAGGACTATGTGTTAAAGATCCAGCTGTGCCTGGCTAATCTTTTCCAACTATTGTAACAGTTTATAATAATCCCTCAGAAAATGTACATTCATTTTTTGCAAGACTTGTAAAGAGCTCCCAGAACGGCAGCCTGGGCATATAGCATTGGTGTGATTCACAGTCACAGGAGGAACTACTCGAAACGGTTATTTTCATCCCATCCCTCACAGTGTAAAAGCCATAAAAAGAGAAGAATACTCTGGCAGCCTTCAACTCCTCAGATAAGTTCAAGAGCTGTGAATACTAATTGTATATCTATATTCTCCTGGAAATAGAACGTTTCAACACGTTTTCCATTCGCGTTCAGTCTGTGTCAACACGCTCAGCGGCGTTTATGACATGATTACAAAGATGATGTAATGTCAGTATATAATGATCACATCAGCTCTGGAATAGCTTCTCTCTTTTGGTGGACGGCAGCGCCTGCATAAAAATCAGCTGCAGTTTTCGTCACCCTGTCATGGACAGCAGCTTGCAGTTAAAGGATTGATCCATCAGGACTCTAATCCAGCTATTGAACAGCTTAGCATCAGCGGAGGTGAAATATTTGCCAGAGACGTGGTGGGTCCCTCAGTGGCAATGAGGAGATTTAATTAGACAGGCCCTATTCCCCATGATATAGTGCATATAAATCATGACCTGTCAGATCACATTCCCATCACTTTAATTACATGTTCTCGGTCTTTGACAAATAAAATAAAATCAACAAATCAAGCATGAGCCTTGTCAAACTCATGTAACTCATGTGTGCATTAGAAAGAGGAAAATGACTGGCCACTGGCCTTGATGAATGAACAAAACAATGCATATCACATAACCATCACCCAAATCACACATGACCACTGCATGCACTCACTGCCTTTAGAAAAGTAATTATTGAAATAATACTACTTTTTCAGATGTCATAAATAAAACACGTTGATGTGTCAAATATCATGTGACTGGGCTTAGAATCACGTCTTATGTAGTGCTGGGCGAAATGACTAAAAGCCTAAAAAGTACCTCAATATGCTTAAGAGAAATTATAATAGGTGGCATGATACTTTATGTTTTTTTTTTAATAATAAACATAAAATTCTTCATGTTTTTTGACTCAGAAAACAAATTGGAATAAATTATGACGCTTGAGATGATGTTACTGATATTTTAGCAATACAATTTATATATATATTTTTTATTGTAAGTTTCCACACAAATGACTAACACACATCATGCCCTTGGACTGGAATGAAAAAGGGAGGGGGGGGGCGAACTCATTCGGAATTGGGCAGGAGTTAGGGGCAGCTTCGCTGGGAAGTGTGAAACTGAAGCCCCCCAACAAGAAGAGATATGCGAAGAGAAAAGAGAGAAGAAAAGAAGGACGAAGAGGGGGCAGGGGTTGTGGTGGGTGCAAAGTTGTTCTACTCGTAGGTAGAGAGGACGCGAGGGTTTTGATCAATCTTCCAAAATTAAGTTATATTCATAACTACACTATTGTTGTTATTATCCTTATTAATATTTTTAAATCATTAAATCATACAGAGAGGTTAAAACGTGTAACAGGCACAATATTGCAATATTATCATTTTATTATCTAAGAATAGTTTTGAATAGTTGGTGCCTTCCATAGTCCAAAGCCTTCAACGTTAATAAACTGTAAATATCGTATTTTACTGCAGAGAAAAACGGTTTTATATCACTCACACTTGAAGCCCCTAAAGGTAACACTTCAAGATCAAATTACATGTTGTTCTTGCATGACTATATACAACATTCAAACATGACATTATGACCACCTCCCTGTTTCTACACCCTTTATCCTTTTTTTTTTAGCTCCACTGGGAATATACAGTAGGAATGCCTTTAAAACTCCAGCAGCACTGCCGTGTCTGATTTACTTGTACCAAGATAAAACAAAACACACACTAACACCATATATACCACCACCGTGTCAGTATCACTTGTGCTGAGAATAAATGACCCACCACCCATAATAATAATAGCTGCCCTGTGGTGGTGCTGACCATTGGGGAACAGCGTGAAAGAAGCATATTAAGCTCATAATGTTATTTTTTATCAGTTTGACCATGTCATGCCTCAATATTTTACCAAAAATGAATGGTTAAGCTTTGATTTAGTGTCGTATTTGCTGCTGAGTCACTTGACCTAATTTACCCAACTGTTTATTTCCGACTGTAGAGCCAGAACAAACGTTCCTCAGGCTTCAGATGCAGCATTGTTGCGACTCGCCTGTAGATCACAGGAAGTCTGTGATGAGCACCGTATCACTTCCCCAAATCCGATTAGTGAGTCTCAGTGCAGTTCTGAGCATTTCCAGCCTCTGAAAGGTGCTGTTCTCACACCTCCATCCTTGTCCAGATGCCAACCCAATATTTCTCTGATATGCCTCAGTGCTCCCCAGTCCTCCCACGCGGTTCATTGGCTGCAGGATTGATCGCTGGCGCAACGCGTCCAGGTCAATGTGCTTATCAGGTGGCCTGTGCCGAACCCCACCTGCTACAGCATGGTGCCGGCTTTGGCAGCATTCGAGCACATTTGAGAGCAAATACTACGGTGCTTTTGCCAGGTGATGGAGCACAATGGCTGGAGATGCTGGCACCCAACGAGTGGCCTAAGGAGGCCCAGATGCAGGAGCTCTCTAAAGCATGCCAGGCTTTATAGTCCTGCCCGGGGAAAGGCATTCATAAGAAGTTTGGTTGACTCCAGGTACCTTGAGGTATGGGCTGAATTTGCCCTGTTTCAAAGAGTCTAGCAATATCAAAAGGGCTGCTTCGAGAACGCTAAAGTCGAAGAAAAGATCAGAAGCTTAATTTGTGTTGGCTGAGAAAAAAAAAGAAAAAAATAAAGAAGTCTAGTCTAGAACTACAGTGGATGGCTGTGAATATTACGTTAAGCAGTTGAGTATAGGTTATAAGCCCTGTCCAATATACCCCAGTTCTTAACATAGATATTCCAGCGGAGATAAGCTTATATATATAGAGTATTTGTTTATGTCCTATGTAATGGAATATGACAAAAGATCTATTTACTGCCATATCCACAAAGGAGCCAGCTCCCAGAACCGGGTAATAATAATAGAGCGATGAAACCAATGCCTGAGCTTATTCACAAAGCATAGGACAAAAATCTGACTTCTCAGAGCAGTTTTATCAACAGACTGAGAAAAGAGAGAGAGAGAGAGAAAGAGCGTAAGAGAAAGAGAGAGAAAGAGCGTAAGAGAAAGAGAGAGAAAAAAAGATCTGCAATAACCGTGTTGTCCCCATAAAACCATTCAATTGTTATTTTCTATTTTTCACTATATCTTGTCAAGATAATGGAGTGTAAAACTGCTGTGGTTCAATGAGGTTCATTGTGGTTCTATTTGCTCAGAGTGAACCAAACACACATACTAAATGTGAAAAAAAAATGGACTAACATAACCCCCGCCTCAGACCGTGATGGTATATTCCACTGAATTGAGGTGATGGAAGTGAAAGCTCATATTTGCAATGTCTATCCAGAGACGTTTTTTGGGGGTTGGGGAGGATGTCAGCAATTTTAAGTCCCACTTCTCTTCGCCATAGATTGGGATGACCTAGAGTCAAACTCATCTCACTCACCCAATATAGGTGAAATGCAGATCCAAAACGCTGTCCACTACTGTCTTTCTGGGGAGTCTGGCAAATGTTTTGTCCAGTCTGGACTTTATTAAAGAGAAGACTTGAGTTCTGGAAGTATGGAAGCACAAACTACTCATACAGTGGTACAGTAAGAGGTCAAAGTGGTGCCCAAGACAAAGCAGATTCTAAGGGTGTTTTCACACCTGAAAGAGTCCAAATCAAGGGTGATATGTTTGTTACGTTGAATAATACATTTCATCCAGTTAGTTTTGGTTTCACACTGCAGTTAAGTAAGTGCCCTAAACACTTTACTTGGATGTTCCATTTAATGGCCTAATTGGTGCTCAACTGACATTCAACTAACATTCAACTACATGTCTATTAAAAGAAATTGAACTGAAAGGTGAAAGTAAAGATTCTCTATTGAATGTAACCCTACATCCAACTCTTACCCAAACTCTAATCTTAACATTTTAGGATTGGGTTTAGGGTTAGGTGTAAAGTTTAGTTTAGGATTAGGGTTAGATTTTAGGGTTAATTAATGGTTAAGGTTAGTGTTAGGTGTAGGGTTATTCAACATTTAAGTTGCATTCAATAGAGATTCAGTTGAACGTTACTTAAATGGCCATAAAATGAACCATCCAAGTAAATTGTTACCAAAAACATTGCTTTACTCCAAACATAATTTTACCATAAGTTTATGGTATAAGGCTAGTGATCGGTGTAAGATTCTTAATAGAGAGCAATTTACATTCAACTTAAATTAGCATTTAATTAGCATTTAATGGACATATAGTTGAATGTTACTTGAGCATCTATGAGCCATCAACAATGTACCATCCAAGTAAAGTGTTACTAAAATGTATTCATACTTTGATCACATTATGAGAAAATTGTATTATGTTTATCATTACGTGGTTTGGAGGTGATGGCAGTGTATAAATTGAGTAGCCACTCCCATCTTAGTCAATTATTCTGAGATTTCCTATCCTGTGAGAATCAATGGGGCTCATATGTGACAATGATTGCTTTGTAGAATGATGTCAATTTGGCCAGTTGCTTTTCCAGGTGTTGGGCTTCATTCTGCCTTCTGCTAGAATCAACAGTACAGGCATGTCACACAGAAGAATATGCTAAATAAATTCCTCTCAGTTTCCTTTAATTTCTGTTTATACATAAGGGATAATCTACAGTTGCAGTAGATACAGGTATCACCAGTGTAATCTGTTGTGCCATACTATTGCTTGTCAAACATGCATGCGATGGGGAGTTAGATTTCAGTACAACACTGGTCAGTTCTTGTGGATCAACACCAGCAGATGACATGTCTCTCCAAACCATCACTGATTGTGGAAACTTCACACTAGACCTCAAGCAGCTTGGACTGTGTGTCTCTCCACTCTTCCTCCAGACTCTGCTCCCTTGATTTACAAATAAAATGCAACATTTACTGATGATCAGTGGTGGTTTGGAGAGACATGTCATCTGCTGGTGTTGATCCACTGGGTTTTATTATCAAGTCCAAAGTCAGTGCAGAGTTTTAGCAAATCTTAAAAAAAAAATCTTACAGCACTTTATGCTTCCCTCTGCTGACAACTTTTATAGAGATGTGGATTTCATTTTCCAGCAGGACTTGGCACACTGCCCACACTGCCAAAATTACCAATTGATTTTATATAATTTTTAAATTTTCTGAGAGACTGATTTTTGTATTTTCTTTGGTTTTCATTATGGTAAGCCATAATCATCAATAATGAAAGAAAGAAACAGTTAAAATAGATCACATTGTGTGTAATACCTCTATATAATATATGATTTGCACATTTTGAACTGAATAAAAAAACTGCAAGGTGTGCTGTTGCACAGTGCTTGTGGTGATCAAGCTCAGTGGCAGAGCAGCCACCTAAAGAGCTCCTAAAGCAGAGATCTCAAACCTGATCTGGTCTGCAGTGGTTCAGTGTAAGCGAAAGCATGTTACCCGCTGTTTAAAGATCGACCAATTGTTTAAGCTGTTACAGTGGAATCAGGTGTGCTGCTGGTTGTTTAGAATGAAACCCTGCAGATCAGGTTTGAGACCCCTGTCCTAAGAATGAAAGAAGCACTGCAGCGGTTCTATAAGCTGACTGTGAAGCTCCTTAACACTTTAATTTCCTTGCAAATCAAAGTGGAAAAGAGTAAAAAAAAAGGACTTTCCAGCTAGATTCCGTGCCAGTGAAGTGGATAAATTGTTAGAACACTGCAGACTGCCAGCCTGCATTACTCTCCGAATCTGCATTACTGAGTGCCTCTGACACATCTGGACATTTAGGTTAATTAAGACTTGATGATTGATCTTGTTAAGCAATTACAGGAGCGGATTAGAGCAAGTTCCAGAAAAGACTTGTGTTTCTGCTGGATGTCCGTTAGATGATTTGCATTAATCAGCGATGGTGGACCAGGACGAATCGCTGTGCCTGCGAGTGGCAGTGTGTGAAGAACTGCTTCAGACAGAAAGATTGATCCAGTCAAGAATTCTCTCTCTTCTGCCACTCTTGTTGATTTGCTCAATGTCAAGCTGAAAGACCACAATTACACACAATTGTTTTCCCCTCTGTTGTTGTTTTTTCTTTTTTTTCTTTTTTTCCGTAGGCTTGATTTGACAGTCCTCATCACATCAAAAAAAAGTGAAGTGCTCAAGTGCTAATTTGAGGCCACTTTCAGTGATTAGGGCCCCATCAGTAGAGACTGTTTACCGAATTAGGTTGTGTCTATGAGGTGGAATTCTTCTAGGCTAGGCTAAACTGGAGCATGCAGTGTTCTACTGTATGATTCTGGCTCTCTTACCAGCGGGTTCTTGTTCTGTAAAATTCTCATTGTATTCTGGAGAAGCTTCCTGTCAAGTCCCCGTTCCAAAAACGGACAGTCATTACAGTCATTGGGCTGTCTACCAAAGGCCTTTTCAACCAGGCATGAATTCATACAATGCACAACAGAAGACTGAAGGACTTGCAAGCCGTGCTCCAATTCTTGCTGAGAGAGCAACACAAATAGTCTGTAGTCCTATTTGGAGGGGATCAGTTTTACATTAGGAGGTGAGGTTAGGTAATTCTTATTCGAATGATGAATCCCATTTGTTTATGCCAAAAGACACTGAGGCACATTTTTGCCTTTTTTAAACCTAGAACACTAATGTTAAAATTAGTAACACCATCACCAACGTTGGGTATACACTGTATACCCTTCTTGAATTTTACAACATACAACATTACATAAAATAAAAAATGGTACATTGGATGACCCTATAAAAAAAACAATATTGAAAAATCAGGTAATCCTTAACAGGTAATGTCATAACAAAAAAAAAATAAAATACTGCTGGGAACTTGGTCTTTGGTCCACCCATTCCTGAGACATGTGAGCACCTGATTTAAACACACAAACACTAACATACATCAGGTAAATTACACCCATTAAATATGTTACTCTCTATCACTAATGTTGGATGAAAATCACCTGAATGCATGCCTCAAAAAAAAAAAAAAACATAGATGGAAGGAGGGAATCAACCATAACATTAATGACATCAATGACATCATTGAGCCCTGCAGCTTCCCAAAATCCCATGCAACTCAGATAGCAGCAACACAATAAAATCACATGAAAAAATAGTGTGGATGAAAATCACCAGACGTTAGCGTTCTAGGGATAAAATAAGCCATAAATATTAACCTAAAATATAACTATTAAACACTCATCAAAAACGTAATTGCACATCCCCCATCACAGATGATGCCACAAGACAAGAAGGGTGCAAACTAGCACCTGCCTCCTCCGATACATGTGAAGTCAGCAACATCCTCTTTTTTCGAACTGGTGCCGATGCAGCGGAGGAAAACGCAGCGACTCGGTTCTGATACATCAGCTCACAGACACAGCTTTGTGCTGATCGACATCACCCTTTGGAGTTATGAGGAGAAAGAGCGCCATCTATCCACCCAGAGAGAGTACGAGCAATTGTACTCTCTCAGGGCTCTGGTAGCTGATGGCAAGCTGCATGACCAGGACTCGAACCAGCGATCTCCTGAGTATTGCACTTTGCATTTTCAATCAGAGATAAGTCTGGCAATGTGGCTGGTCATGGCATATTATCTGTATTATATATATTAGCAGTATGTTGACCAAAATTGATCTGGCACTGTGCAAATGTATACCCCACACTATGACACCCAGGCTTTCTAGGAATTTGACACCTGACAACAAAATATTCAATTTGGTGCTAATCACAGTGCTTTCACACATATGGACTCATTGTCACAGTGGCTCAAAATGGGTTAGTACATTTGTTTATTACTGGGATCCAGTTGGACTTCCCAAATGCCCCATCGATAGTCTACAGCCCACTGTAATGTCACATTAGCCCATCTAGGCCCCATGTGCACTGTATAGTACAACCCAGATGGGGCCTAGAAGTTTAATCCCATCACTATACACTATATAAATATAACATTTTAATATAAGAAAATACTGATGTATAAACATAATGTGACATTTTATAAAGATCGGTGGTAGTCATTCATGTATTCATTGTTGTGTGTTGCGTTTTAGCCCCACCCACTAGATGTGTGCAGTGTTTTACTCAGTCTTTGGATTCCATTGTTATGACTGGAAAAAAGTAAAATTTTACTTTATTCAAATGTAATAAATATTATAATGTGTTTTATTATATTGTGATCTCAATATATCTCAATATATCACCTGATGTGCTGATATTATATGCTGTATTGTCAAGCTCTTGCCAATACACATGTACTTAAGTACTTATTACATATTGCGGCTTTTTCCAGTGGTGTAAAATGGTGAAATTAAGATTAAGCCCAACCCATGACATATTACTTCTTTTTTACTTTTTTTGGTTCCACTGAAACATTCTTTTTTTTATGGCCTTATCACACTCTGTACTTAATTGTAATATCTAGCTCACTTTGCCTTCAGATACAGATCAGTGCAGGATCGTGACCCAAGTAAATCAGTAGAGTGTTCTTTATTTAATTATTCCTCTACTGAGTATTCCTCTCGGTTTCGGGAGTTGATATTTTCTAATTCGGCTGCTAATTGCCCCCACCTCCCCCTCGGTCGTATAATAAAATAAGCCATTACTCTACAAATTTCATTAGAAGTGCTCTCATTGACATCATTGTCTTTGGTTAATTTCATTGACTTGGAACAGTGCTTCGGGAGAGATTACTTTTATCAAGGTTATGCGGCATATCCTGTTTCATTTATTTCCACAAGTGCTACTTAAAAGTCAAAACTCATCAGCCAACAACACCCCACCCCACCACCCCCCCCCTCCACCTTCCTCCACCTGCGTTCACGATCAAGACAAGCTGTCACCGCTCGGGTCACCTGTGTGATGGTGAGGGTCAGTGTTTATCCCGCTCCGATGTAATGAGATATGACTACTCCCATAGTTTCCCGGCACTCCGGAACACTCTGATGGTCACTTTTTCCTTTTTTTCTTCTCAGGCATACGTAGCGCTGCATGCCTGATGAGACGGGTTCATTAGCATGTGTCAGACACACCGTACGCCGCATTGACCCACACGTCGGCCCCTGATAACGTGAAGCCGGGGCCTGACAGCGTTCCCTGAACATTGCGCCAGCGTTGCCTTAGTGTTCCCTTAACTCATCACCTTCAATAATCAGCAAGCATATGGCTCACCAAGCTGCCGGCTCCGATTAAGATGAGGGAGATGAAACTCCCAGGGAAAGTTATTAGTTGTCAGGCCTGTCGTAAACATGATTAACAGATAAGCAGTTGAGACTGCAGCGGAGTAAGGCGAGTGAAATGGTGTTCATCTGGAGGAGACCCGGATTTTGGGTTTTATTCATCATTTTACGACGGGAGGGTGGCTATATTTTAATTGTGATGATTGCCCGGGTGTGTGGGTCTGAGATAGAGAGAGTATGGTCGTTAAGGGAGTTTTATATAGCTGTTTTATGGTGTTTTATAAAACATGGCTGTTTTAATGAGGTAAAAAGTGCTGGTCTGGATAAAATATATATGTGGTTGTTATATACTTTGGCATGACTCCATGTCTGAAGTCCAGCTTATTTATCAAAGTTGAGAATCACTCACAGGACGATGCACTTGGTCATTTAATTGCTATACAGCAATGCAACCTTTGCACAGGAAACCCATTAAAGGCAGTATTGAAATCCAGGTTTTTAGAGGAAAGACCAGGAGAGGGGATAAATACCAGGTTTATAATAATTTTAATGCTTTATTTCCATCCATTAAATTGTATAAAGCATTAATCATTACTTATAACTGTGATGGTATTGCTGTATCAGTTGGTATTAGTTGGTATTTAGCTCACTTTACTACCTCTTCATAGTCTAGCTGTTTTCCAGATGAAAGATATGAGCTGTACAGGACTAGGATAGTAATATTAGCTTTAATTTATGCCATGATGTGTGGATGGGGGTTTTGGTGCTAGTATATGATTAGTATATGCTTTATATTTTTTTGTTGTGAATGTGATTTTTAGATTAATGTTAACTGGATTAATCCATCTTTCTCTAGAGATGGTTGGAGGTCCCTGGTTTCAAATTAAAAACTCTCTGCAAATTGACACAGTCACACATACTTAGCATACAAACATCAACTGCAATTTAATTTTGCTTTTGGAGGATGATTTGTTTTTTGCACCTGTTATTAATAATATATTAGTATTATTAATTAACCCAAATGAGCCCATTATGACGTAGGTGTGACAAACACTTTGAAAGCTAAGTTAAGTTCCTTATAGCACTTTATTTTAACTCCCTAAAGAAGATTTCTATGTGACACATATTGATGATCTTGAGTGTATCATTACAGGACAGTGTGTGAATCTGTGTCCCTTCATCTCAGCTTATTTACAGAATGTAGGAGTGCTGGGTTAATGCTGGATACAAATGAGCTCCTTTTAAAAGTGGACATTTTTTAATAAACCAACAATTGTACCAATTTAAATGCTTTAATTAAATGTTTTACTTTCAATATAACTACTGTAGTTCTAACAGAATTTATAGAACACAATCTTAAAATACACTGCCTGACCACCTGGATTTAACTAAGTAAATGATGTGGGGTTGATGCTGCAGTTGGTCTGCAGGTTTAGGTTCAGCAACAGTATGTGCTGAAAGAATGAGGTCAGCTGACTACCTGAATATACTGAATGTAGACCAGGTTATTCCATCAATGGATTTTTTTCTTCCCTGATGCCACGGCCATATTCCAAGATGAGAATTTCAGGATTCATGAGGCTGGAATTGTAAAAGTTATTCAGGGAGCATGAGATCATCATTTTCACACATGGATTGAGAGAGAGTTCACCACAGAGTCCAGAGCTTAACCTCATTGAGAATCTTTGGGATGTGCTGGATGGAGAAGAGCTGCTTTGTGCAGTGGTCAGACTCTACCATCATCAATGCTGCTGCAAGATCTTGGTGAAAAATTAATGGATTGAAATAAATCTTGTGACATTGCAGAAGCTTATTGAAACAATGCCACAGTGAATGCATGCAGCAAACAAATCTAAAGACGATCCAATAAAATATTAGAGTGTGATCTTTTTTTTTTTTTTTTTTGGTGGCAAATTTTCTATCAATATTCGGAAACGACCTGGGTTCTTATGTCTTAAGTATTGCTGCATTTTCACATTAGTGCCTGCTGTCTGAGTTTGGGGTCAATCATGTATGCTAACTCCTGTATTGAAGACAAGTGTGGAAATATCCTTGCTTAATATAATATTATATTAGGCTGGAATAAAAAAAAAAAAAATCCAACCAACTTTGTTTGTCAGCTAAGCGTCCAACTGTTTCTAACAGCACCCCATCACTCTGTAGCATATGGTAAGCGGTGGGAAAAATAAGCTGTTTTACATCACTAAAGAGATTGACCAACATAATAGAAGGTTTATAGATAAAAAACATTAAATGGTCATTCATATTTGGGGGTAACAAGCTGATTCTTTTGGGGAATGTATTTGGTGTTTGTGTTTACAGCGTGTTTCTGAATTCCTGCATTTGGATTCAGTGTTTGCTAACCTAAGCTCAGCAAACATTTCAGGCAGGAATTGAGATATTTACTGCTTTACTGCAGTCTCTGTCTCTCTCTCTCTCTCTCTCTCTCTCTCTCTCTCTCTCTCTCATGCACACCTATATCTTGAGTACTGGCACGAGATAAAATAGCAAGGAAAATGAATGTAAAATCTAGAACAAACTTTGTCATTGTTTACCTTGGCATGACTAAACAGTGGATGCCCTGGAGCCAAGACTAAACAAGGAATAAAGAAAGGAGGAAAGCAGGAGGAGAGAGGAGAAATACGAGAGAGAGAGAGGGGGATAGAAATATGTGCTAAATGAGGACAGGAAGGCAAAGGAAGATTAAACGAAAAGAAAATAAAGCAGACTAACGGCAAGTGTGGACTGGACCCAGCTAAATAAATAATCAAGCGGGGGGGACTCATGAATAAAAGATGGAGTGAGGGGTGAATAGTTGCTGATACTGGCATGCTGCACTGCAGGGACACTGCTCTCTCAGTGGAGCAACCCACGCAGAGCCTCTCACAGGCAGATCGCTGTAGATTCATGCCATCCCAACCGTGCCAAACCCAGGGCAGAGGCCGTGCCACCCC